>NC_056743.1:398296490-398571490 GCF_019279795.1 Protopterus annectens | reverse complement strand
AAAAAATTACAGGGAGAGTCATAATAGATAGAACTAAGCACATAAATATGCTAAAAGTAGCAAGGTGCAAGATGTTTGTTACAGAGAGATCAAGACACAGAAATATTTTTACTATTTTATATTTACATTTGTTTACCAGGTAGTATCCAACTGGGCTGGTAGCCCGTTTTCAGTGGAGACCCAGGGAGAAAAGCTTTGCATGAAACAAGACAGATAAAATACAGAAATTACATCAGAAAGACATAATACAGTACAAATATATGCAATACAGAAAAGACAGGTAATAATCTTGCATTATGTTACAAAACTATAAATGTAATTTATATTTTTAATTTATATTTATACCAAGATGTGAACAAGTCTGTAAAACATGATATTGAGCTTATATCAATTGAGGCGGTAATGAGCCAGTCATCTAAATATGGAAACACCTAAAATCCTTGCAGTCTCAATTGTTGAACACCCTGGGAGCTGTGGTGAGGCCAAAGGCAGTGCTCTGAACTGATCGTGACTGGCTCCCAGCTGGAAGTGGGAGTAACTTCTAGATTGTTTGTTCATCTTTATGGAATAGTACTCATCCTGAGGATCTATCGAGCACATCCAATCAGCCACTCTCTCTGCTAGCTTTTTCCTTTACTCTCCTGTCTCCTACAGGAATAATCACTCATACCAATATATACTTCTTCAGTCTGTTCCCCATTGTCACTTCATTTACCCATACAGATTTACTATCCACTCCCTCAGACCCATAGCCTCCCTTTTCCCTACCACAGTCTCCCCACTCATCTCCCTAGACTTGCTCCCAGCTTAACAACTGTTCAATCCCTCCCCATAGATTTGTGTATAAATAAAAAAGTAAACCATTAAATCAAACTGCACATCTCTCTTGTACTGAATTACCTTATCTTCTTACTGATTGTTTTTCTTTCAACAGCTGCTTCACGTTTAGGACGGTGCTGCCCCGCTCAGGCTCACTTCGCTCCCCTACCCTACCCTACTCCCATTCCCACCCCCATATCACTTAAATTTATAACTACTGACCACACCCTCCAATCAACTCTCACTCCCAATTACCCAATCACATCACGCCTATAATACCCCATAGCAAATTACTTCACAACACCCTGTATACTGCACTCTATTACACTGCCTAACCTTTACAGCTTAACAAATTGCTACTAGTCATGCCCCACTCCTTCAGATACTATATAAGATGTACTCTCCACATAATACCCAACTTCTAAAAGCATTGCTATACCCATTAACTATCTTTTCTCTATTGACGCTTTCCATCTTCTCCTCCTACCACACAAAACTTTATATCAACACCCCACCACCAGGCCAGACAGAATCCATAGCCAATACGATAAAACTAAAAAACGTCCCTATATCACCATACGACCTTACCTCCTCCCAACCTTTTTTTTACTTATATAATAAGCCAACAAACAAAACTAACCCTCACTCTTTGCAAAAACAAACCAAAATAATACACAAACTAATTAAACTCTACCTATAGCATCTCCAAAAACTCACTTGCTGTGGAGGCATACACCCTAATCCAGGACCCAATACATTAACCAACTCAAACTTAAATCAACCATATCCTCTATATCTAAGACCTACCTCATCTCTCCTCCTTTTAAACTTAAATGTAAGAAGTCTACTTAACAAAATTCAGGATCTTCATGCCCTTTTAACAGTATACAAACCAGATATCACTGTGTTAACTGAAACTTGGCTTAAACCAGAACACCACAATAATGAGATCACTTCCCCTGGTTACAGTATTATATGTAGAGATAGGTTAGGGAAAAATGGTGGAGTAGCAGCAATATTATTCCAAAATCATCTCAGCATAGAACAATTTGATTGTAATTCCCAGGAAATCAAAGATGTAGAGCTAATTCTTGCCAAATTAAAACTAAACGCCAACAAACACATAATTATTGTAGGTGGCTATATTCCACCAGGCAATAATATTACTATAATGGAAAACCTGCTAAACTGACATCCTCCCTTCCACAAGAGACCATACTATTAGGTGATTTTAATATTGACTAGTTTGACTGTACCAGCCACAATCCCTCTACCTACATTAACCTTCCTGGATTCACCCAAATTATATCTACCCCCACTAGAACTGACAAGACTACCAAACGCCAGTCCATCCTAGACTGGATTCTGCTATCTGACCTCACTCTCACATATCAATCAGGCTGTGTTCCTGACAGTCTGAGCGACCATCAAGCAACCTATCTAATTAGGAACAGATCCTACCACATTAACCAACCAATCCTTAGAGTAGCACTTAACAAAAAGTCCTTCAGGTACAACAACCTAATAAATTCACTAAAATGTTGCAATTGGACTCCCCTAAAACTACAACCCTAGATGAAGCCGTGCAATACTTTAACTCAGCCTTCCTAAAAATCTTAAACTATCATGCACCCTCGTTAACCATCAGAGTCAAAACTAACTATGCCCCATGGCTAGCAAAAGATACTAAAATAATAATGAAAGAAAGGGACAAAGTCTGGTTACAATACCAGAAATCCTAAACCACTACCTTGAGACAAAACTTTCTGGAACTTCGCAACAAAGCCAAAAGACAAAGTAAACTTGACAAAACTAATTACTACAAATCCATGCAGGAAAAACATGCTCACAACCCTCAAAAATTCTGGGCCACTATAATAGTTTATTTCACCCAGGGAAAGCCACTACCCCTACTCCTGTATTACTACACAACCAGGAGGACACCCTCACTTAGTTTAACAACTACTTTACCAAAACAGTCCAAGCCCTTGCCAACACCCAAAATAGTACTAGTGGCCCTATTCCAACAGCTACCCCTACCCACCCCAGTTCACTAAATTTCTCCCCCTGCTTTTTTCTACATCCAGTGCCCGATAAGATAATAGCCAAACTCCTCAAAAACTTAAACCAACCACACTAGCCACTGATAGTCTTCCAGCAGACTTCCTTCAGTTAACAGCAGAGACTATAGCTTATCCCATATCTATTCTCATAAATAGGTTTGTATCAGAATGTAAAGTTCGTGACTCATGGAAAATATTGCATATTATTCCACTGCACAAAATAGGTAACTCTCTTGAGCTCACAAACTACTGTCCAATCATGATTCTATCTCCATTATCAAAAATATTAGAGTAGTTCATTCTCAACTAATGCAGTACCTCCTAAATAACAATCTACTATCCAAATCTCAGCATGGCTTTAGACCTTCCCATAGCACCACCACAGCATTACTCTCATTTGCCAACATAGTCAATCACCATAGGAACAAGGGATTAATTATATCCTCCATATTCTTAGATTTATCTAAAGCGTTTGATATGGTTAACCACCATATACTTCTCAAAACTCTATCTACCCTTAACATAAGCTCCTCCACTATATCATGGTTCACTTGCTATTTATCAGGCCGTCAGCAAGCAGTCCTATGGCAAGACCAATTGTCCCCCCTATTACCAGTATCCATAGGAGTACCTCAGGGTTCCATCCTCAGTCCTTTGCTGTTCTCCCTATTTACAAACCAGATAGCTTCATCCTCCCTCTTTGCCTCAGTAGTGCAATACGCAGATGACAGCACTATTATATGTACCGCCCCCATCCTAAATGAGCTACAAACCTTAACTCAGAATAACTTTACTTTAGCTGAAGCATGGTTTATTAACGTTAAACTTATTCTTAATCCAAAAAAAAAACAAACTAATGCTCTTTAGCCCTGGTAGAGCTCCTCCTCTAAACAATGAATTTTACCATAAAATCTAAAGACAATACTCAGATCACCCCAACAACACGCACAAAATTGCTAGGTGTTGAAATAGACAACAATCTAAAATTCAACATACACATAGCACAATCAAGAAAATACACAAAAAGCTTGGTCTCCTTTATAGGAACAAACACTTCCTCACTCTACATACCAAAGCCAGTATTGCAAGAACTCACCTCTTATTCATCCACTTTTACACCTCCCTCATCATGACTAATCTCCACCGCACAGAACTAAACAAAATGGAATCTTGTTACAACATTATAGCCAAGTTTACAACTGACACCTCTTATAGATCCCACCACTGTCTATCCCTCAAGCAACTCAACTGGCTGGAGTTGCCTCACCTACTCCTACTCAATCAACTCTCAATAGCACACAAGCTCTACTACCTTCCTGACAAAACCCCAGCACTTCAGCACCTAATCCTGCCCTACATCACCACTAGAGCCATAAGATCTACTAACCAAAACCTCATAAAAGTCAAACACAAAAATGATGCTGGTAAATCTCTCTTTGCCTGCACTATTGCCGGAACCTGAAATTCACTCCCAAGCCAAATTACTTCTACCTCCTCTATTACCCAATTTAAAAAAACTCCTGAAAACCCACTATGCAAACAACTGGCTTTGTTCATGCTACACCCCTGGCTAATCCACCCCTCTGCACTGTTGCAATGACTCCATTAGGGATCACCTGTTTTCCCTGGTATACTTGTTTATCCGATGATATGTACCTTTCAGATTCAATGACATATATTGTATAGAATACGCATCTTCTAGTAAAAAAAAAAAAACTGTTTTTTTTCTATTTTTCAATCATTATCATGTATAATGTACTATATGAATTTCTTTACAACAAGAACTTAATAACTACTGTAAATATGCTCATATGTATTTCTTTCATGGGTGCCCATATGTATTTTTATTTGCTTATATGCTTGGTTATATTTTTTCTCATGTATGTATTGTTATAAGGAGCTTTTCCCCCCAGCCTCCGGTGAAAATGGACCTATATCCAGTCTGACTTTCCCGGTTAACATATGTAAAATAAATAAAAAATCCTTACTCAGAAAGGGCAGAATGGACTGAACTGTGACCATCCAGAACATTGTGTTGCAACTGACTTGTTCAATACACTGAGATCCAAAATTGGTCTCCAGTCCCGTTTTCTTTGGCACTAAAAAGAATCTTGAGTAAGTTACGGATTCTATTTGCTACCAAATGAACTGCTAGAAATATACAGAGCAATATCATATACAGCATAAATAAGAGAGTTAGTGTTTAGTTAGAGAAGGATCACGCAATGAAAAAGTCCTAGTACATGTGCAACCCTGTTAATACACAGACTTGGAAGAGACTTAATTTAGTAAAACAGAGCAGTGAACTTAAACATTATGGATGCATATTGATCTTGTTAATGGGATCAGTCTGCATTTAGCATTTATGATCATAAGTTGAAGAAAGTTCAGACAATGCTTTGTACAGCGCTGTATTTGTTCTCATGTCCATGAATAGTACATTTCCTTTTCCTTTTATATATTTCTTTGAAATCAATCCCTTTCGGTATTAACAGGTTTTAGTGTGATAGTCTGTGGAAGCCCCACATGTAGGCTTCAATGACCTGTCTGCTTCTGAATATTTATTTTGCAAACATGTCAGAAAAATCAGGATTTTCTGATCTTTTCAAATTACAAATTAACATTTTCCAGAACAAACTACAGGAAGGCAAACTTACCGATCATTTTGAATAATCCAGCTGTTAGTAAAATAAAGTGTCATTAGAAAGCAGAAGTAAACCAAAAGAGGCTGCCAAATCTACAGTTTTTATAGGATTGCAAAAAAGCATGCGCACTATAAAGTGTAATTAATATGTATTAAAAAAGTTTTAAATGTCTTATTTTTTCATCAGTCTGACAAGTGGGCATAAATTGATTGAATTGTGTTTGTTTTGTAAGTGCTTTGCAGTAATGCACTACAATAAAAAGTTGAGATCATCTGCTATCTGTTAGAGAAGGAACACAGTTTTAAGTTCAATTTAATTCAAAACTTGATGGCTAAAGTGTTTGAGTGGTATGCACGTGTACAAACTCAAACAAGTGAAGAATACAGGGATGTTATGACCAGCTTGTCCCTGTATGAGAAACCCTTACTAATGAGGTGGGCCATGTAGAAAGCGTTCTGTACAACGGAGGCAATATGGTGGTCAAAAGTCAGTTTGCTATCAACCTGAGTGCCCAAATCCCTCATGACTGATTGCATGCTTAGGACCTTATTAACAATGTGATAATTTGTGGGGACATCACTCTCCCCAAAAGGGATGATGATGCATTTTTTGGCATTCATGTTTGAGGCCATGTTTCTGGCAACAGTCATTTGTTTGGGTGAGATCCTCTTGGAGGCTGTCCACATCACTAGGGGAATTAATGATAGCACCCAGCTTGCAATCATCTGAAAACTTGGTCAGCCATAGTGCACTAGATTTGGCCTGCACCTCCAAGAAGTATATCCCACACAACAGAGGCCCCAAGACCAATCCCTGGGGTACAACACTTGTTACAGGTCTACTACTTGAGTTGGCTTCCCCTATTTTGACTAGGTGGGTTCTATCAGTGAGCCAGTTTGCTACCCATCTGGTAACATATGGATTGATGCCTAGTTGAGAGAGTTTATCTATTACACCTCAGTGGGGAATAGTATCAAAGGCTTTGGCCAGGTTAAGGTAGGCGGTGTGCACAGTGTTCCACTCATCTATGGCCTTGGTTACTGTCTCAAAGAAGTCGACCAAATTTAATAGGCATAACCTCCCCTTGACAAAACCAAACTGTATGGGATCAAGTGTCTGGAGGTTGCCAATGTCCTTATTAATAAGGTCCATGATAATCCACTCCATGACCTTGCAGATCAGACTAGTTAGGCTGATGGGTCTATAATTTCCTGGATCGGTGGACACTCCACCTTTGTGCAACAGGATGACAGTGGTTGTCCTCCACTCGGCTGGGACAAAGGTGGTACTCAGGCTTTGGTTGAATAGGGTGCCTAATGGTGCTGCAAGTTCCTGACTGAGTTCATGTAGGATGCAGCCTGGGATGTTGTTGGGTCCCATGGAGGCTGTATTTTTTTGCCTTTGAGAGGGCAGTGATGACTTGCTCCCTAGAGATAAGGGGAGGGGACAGGTACTGGTGATGTCCTGTTTTACTGATGGGGGGACAGAGGAGCAAAGTTTTCATTAAACCTGTCTGTCAGCAGGTTTGCTATATATACAGCATTTGTCTATGTGGTGTTCTTGACCACCAGTTCTGAGCAGATCTGGGTACTTCCCTTGAGATTGCGGAAATATGCGAAGAAGCCCTTATGATTATCTTTAGTAGATGTGGCCAGTTTGGACTCAGTTTGCTTTGGAGGATTTCACTAGTGCTCTTATTTGCTTGTTCAGGCTAAAGGGAGATTGGTTCCAATTAGGCACAATTAGGCACCTTCTCCTTGGTCCTGGACAGCAATTTTTTCCTTTTATTACAGTTTTTATTGTAGATGTCCACCAGATAGGTTTACTCTTCCTTGAGGAGGGTGATTTCGTCCTGTCTGGTATTCCTGATTCCATGCAGCTATATAAATGCTCATATAGTACTTTGGTGTAGGTTTGGACGTATGTGCCAGTTCCTATGGAGGGGGAGGGGACTGTAAAGCTGTTTATACTATCCCTCAGGTGGTTGTAATCAACTTTGGATAATATTAATGTTTAAGGGGTTGAGACTTAAAAACAAGTTTCAAAAATACATGTTTATTCAGCTTTGGAAATACATTTCCTTTCAAAATAATCTACTTAATTTCTTTCTTTTCAGTGATATTCTTAAAGTCCCCACCCCTCAAATTTTCAGACACTAATTCTAATATAAGAAACTTAAAACTGTGCCTGTTCCCATTCTCAATAAAATGTTGAGCTAATGCACTCGTAGTCTTCTGATTACATATGTCCCCCATGTGTTCTAAAATCCTTTCTTTAAACATTATATTGGTCTTCCCAATGTGGAAAGCTTCACACATCATGCATTTAGCAAAATATATTAAATTCTTGATCTTACAATCGGCAGAAAAATCAAAACTAATTTCTTGCTTAGTCTGTACCAGAGAGGTACAACTCCAAATATATTGACAGGCCTTACATAGCCTACACTGAAATGTCCTACATCTGTCTGATAGATCAACAGGAATCTGTTCAAAATTCTTATAACTGTCGCTTCAGCGACAAGTTATTTCTAAATGAAAACAGGGATTTATAATCTAAAATTCTCCTAAGATCCAAACTAACCAATAAAAGTGTCCAATATTTCTTAGTAACCTCACAAGTAATGCTAATATTGAATAAGTAAGGAGAAGCCTGTTCTTATTAGAACGTTTATGCATGTGTTTAGGAACCACAGCTGCTACTTCAGCTGAGTCTGAAAAATACAGTGTTCCCACCGTATCTCAAACAGACCGTTTGTTTACATCGCTTACAGTATACCCCCATTCTAAGAAATCCTTCCTCAGGTTACTCAAAGTAACGTGCAGCTCCAGATTGTGATTGTGGATTTGCATGGCTCTTAAAAACTGTTAAGGACATTCCTAGTCACATGACTGGGGTACATACTGGTTTTATGTAATAAAGCATTTGTTCTGCATGGTTTTCTATAAATCCCTTTAAATCTTTTAGCTTCATCAATTTTAATACACACAACTAAAAATTCTATAGATTTATCAGAAGCATGATGGCTGAACTTCAGAAACATTGTGGTACTGTGAAATGTGAAGGTAATTTAAAAAAACAGTCAAGTCATTTAAACTGCCAGTCTCGACAAAAAGCACATCATCCACAAATCCCCTGTAAAAAATGAAATAGTGCATATAAGGGTTATTGTTGAAAACATGAACTTGCTCCCAGCGGGCTAAAACAAGGCTGGCATAGCTATTAGCACAAACCATGCCCCTAGCTACACCAGCTCTTTGGAGAAAAAACTCATTGTGAAATATAAAAACATTGTTTTCTAAAAATCAGTCAGTCAAAATACAAATCAAATTTATCCTCCCATCTGTGAAATCAGTATTCTTAAATATATTCTCACATTCTCTACATCTAAATCATTAAGATTAACAGTGAACAAAGACATCACATCAATTGTCACTAAATACACATAATTATCTCTAGGATATGATCAATAACATTGGTAGAAACCATTCAAGAAATTCTTAGTATCTTTAAGCACACTATCAATATGTAAATATTGATGTTAAGTTGTCAATCTCGCCTTCATTCTTGCTGGATGGGTTCGGAGCCGATCCTCGGCTCCGACTCAGCCAATACTAAAGCTCGAGAGCTTATTCCACCGGCTCCCCTATATCCCACAATGCTAGGCGGTAACTACTCAGATCTCGTTTGCCACTTAGCTGATGAGGTGCTTTTTTCTACTGGCTCTGGCAGGTTAGTGAGTTTTTCTTGTCAAAAACTTCAATTTTCTACCCGTATCCTTTCTATTTAGTTTAGTTTTTAATATAGAGTATCCCTTTAGTTTAAATTGGGTCTCTCTTGTGTTTGTATTCCCTTTTTATTCCCTTTTAACTTTTAGGCCTTTGGCCCACTCCCTTTTTTCCCCTGTCTTTTCAGTGTGACTGGATTTTTTCATTTGGTTAAAGGGTGTGTCTGTGTGTTGTGTCTGTGTTACATACAGTCTCTTTAGGATGTCTAAAGAATCCAAGGTCTCAGGTTTCAAGAAGTGTGATTCGTGCTGTCAGAAAATGTCTCTGACAGACGGTCACACTTCTTGTGTCTATTGCCTGGGACCTTTGCACCTGCAGGACTCCTGTGCTGCTTGCCATGCATTCAGCCCTAGAGTCCTGCAGGAATGCAAAAACAAACTTATACTTCGAGGCTTGTTAAAGCCTGAAGGCCCCTCGACCCAGTCTGTGTCAGGGAAGCCTTCAAAGACTTCCAGGCCGTCAGCTCCAGCTTCAGAGCCATCTGCTGGGAGCATTAAGGCTGCTTCGACATCGGCTCCGGCTGGAGTCGATGTTTCGAAGTCTCAAACCATTACCTCGGCTCCGACCGGAGCCGAGGTTGCTAAGACTCAGTCAGCTCCGATAGTCTTAGCGGAGCCACCTTCAAAGAAGAGGTCGAGGTCCCCTTCCATCGGCTCCATCCACTCGGCTCCGGGATCCCCTCTTCTGTCGGAGCGGAGCCATAGGTCCCATTCCTCTCGGTCCTCCAGGCTGTCTGACCATGACTTACAAAGGGTGGTGAGTAGACTTCTCAAGTCCGAGGCACTGGCCCAAATGCTGCATAGCCCTACTCAACAGTCAGCGGCTATTCCCATCCCTGCTTCTATTCCTCCTCCGACTCTTTTGAGTTCAGAGCCGGGGCTCTTCGGAGCCATAGCTGTCGGTGCGTCGGAGCTGATACCTTCCCTTTCGGCTCTGTCGTCTGCTCCGATTTCCTCCTTGGAGGGATCTTGGTGCCGGGCTTCCCTCGTCGGCTCCGAGGGGGCGAGTGGCATGGGACCCTTGTCCGACCCCGTTCTCCATCTCGGAGCATTGGCGCTGGTGAGTTCAGCTCCGACATCGGCCTCGGAGCCATCCCTGTCGATGCTGGGGGGGTCCTTGTCTCCTCGGAGCGGGGACCTTCGGCCTTGGCTGATCGGGGTGCCTTCGAGGTCATACGGAGCATGCTAGACCCCGTGTCTACCCCACAGTTGGCTCCGTCAGCTCCTCCCTCTTCAGTGTCTGTGGTGGTTTCTACCCACCCCTTCATAACAGACCGTAGAGAGCCAGCTCCTCAGGTTTCCCCATTGGGAATATCCTCTTCTTCCGAGGCTTCTCCTGATCCGGTAGGAGAACCCCCTCGGAAGAGACAGTGCAAGAGGAAGCACATTGACTCCCCTGAGTCTATCACCTCTGACACCGACTTGGAGGAATCTGAAGGTTCCCCTCGGTCCCCCTCTGAGGATGTCTCTTTTGCTGACATCCTTGAAATCCTTAAACAGTGGGGGAACTGGCCCGCCCTTAACCCTTCAGAGGATGAGTCGGTCTACCTTGAGGCGTTTTGCTCTCGCCCTTCCACCTCCTGGGTGTCTCCTCCCTTTGACCCCCTCATGGAAGTGGTGGCAAGGATGGCTTGGATGGCCCCTGATTCGGTGGAACCTACCCCAAGGAGGCTGTCAAAATTTATTACTGCCCGAAAAGAGAAACGGTTCTTATCCAAAGGTGTCTCTGTTGATGCCATGGTGGTGGCCGCAGCCACTAAGAAGGAATTAGCCGATCCTTTGGTACCTCTCCATCCTCCTAATAAGGAGTCTAGGACCATGGACAGGTATGGTAAGCGGATGTTTTCCTCAGCGACCTTTGTCATGCGGTCGTTGAACTACTTATGTCACTTCACCCATCTCCAGAGGGATTTACTTAAGGATATGGGTGAGGCCATGCAGGATCCAACAGCTGATGGGTTCCAAGACAAAATGAACTCCCAGTTGGCAACCCTGAATTCGATTGTTGACTCCTCCATGTGGCTTATCTCATATGCAGCTGATGGGTCGAGTAGGGCCGCAGGCACAGGTGTAGCTTTACGACACCACACCTGGATGCGGCTTTGCAATTTTGTGGACCCTTTCAAGGCATCCTTCACCAATTCCCCCTTTGATGGCTCAACGTTGTTTGGACCTCAGGTGAAGGATACATTGACTAGGTGCAAGCAGGAAGGTAAGACTCTCTCTGCCATGGGAGTCCGTTTTTCTACCCCTTCCAGACCTTATCCCAAAGGTCAGAGGGGGGAAAAATGTGGTTCCGCAAACCACAAGGAGTCTCATCTGACGCACAAAGTTGATTCCCCTCTAGAGGCAGAGGGGGGAACAACAATAGATGCTGCCCTAGAGGCAGAGGTGGTCCGCAAAACCAGGGTAGCAGAGAAACTTTCTCTGATAAACCCTTTCAGCATCCCTGAGGAGCTGCCCGGCTGTCCACCTTCGGAGGCAGTTGGGGGAAGATTATCACTATACCCCAAAGCCTGGCTTTCCCCTCACTCAAGACAAATGGGTACAGTCGATCATATCCGAGGGTTACAAAATCCTCTTTATTCACATCCCATCCCAACCCAAAGGATCCCTTCCAGACGTTCCACCCAGTCTAAGGGAACAAGCAGCATTAGAAATATCAAAGCTGCTGTCAAAAAGAGCTATCCAACCAGTCCCAGCAGACCAGCAAGGATCCGGAATCTACTCCAAATTCTTTTTGGTACCAAAAAAAAACAGGGGACTGGAGACCAATACTGGATCTCAGCAAGCTCAACAAGTATGTGAAGAAAACAAAATCCCAGATGGTCATGCTACAGTCTATTCTACCCTTCTTGGGTCAGGACAATTGGATGTGCTCGATAGACCTTCAGGATGCATACTACCATATCAAAATGCACAGACGCTCCAGGAGGTTTCTCCGCTTCAGGCTGGGAGCCAGTCACTGCCAGTTCAGAGCCCTGCCCTTTGGTCTCACTACAGCCCCCTGAGTGTTTACCAAATGTATGGCAGTGGTCGTGGCTCACTTGAGACGTCAAGGATTCCAGGTTTTTCCATATTTGGATGACTGGCTCCTTACCGCTACCACCAGGCATCAACTGCTTCTATCCAGAGACTTCACCATCCAAACTTGCCAAGCTCTAGGCATTTCAATAAATTTCGAAAAATCTGCCTTGTCGCCTTGTCAATCTATTACCTTTATAGGCGCCACCTTAGACACAGTTCATCTTTCCACCAGACTAACAGAGCAAAGAGTATCAGATATCCGCAAACAAGTTTACCTTCTACTTCAATGCAACAACATCAAAGCCAGGGTAGTCTTGAAGGTATTAGGGCTCATGGCAGCTACTATTACACTTTTCCCCTTAGCTCGTTTTCACATGCGGATCCTCCAGTGGATGCTGTTTTCTCAATGGTTCTTCCAACAGCTCCCGATGTCTCACATCATCCTACTAACACAATCATGCAAGAATCACCTGTCTTGGTGGATCACATCACCTCAAGTTCTCCAGGGCAGACCCTTCATCCCTCCCCCCCCAATCGCCACGGTGACGACGGACACCTCCCTGATCGGGTGGGGGGGGCATTATCAGGGCAGGACAGTCCAGGGCACATGGCAATCTTTCGAGTGCCACTTGCACATAAATGTCTTAGAGATGAGAGCAGTGCTTTTAGCGTTGCAAGCCCTTCAGGACTCTCTTCCCACAGGGACTATTGCAATTCAGATGGACAACATGTCCGTAGTGTGGTACATCAATAAACAGGGCGGAACCAAGTCCTACCCCTTATGTCGAGAGGCACTCAGACTTTGGCAGTGGGCGATTTCTTCTCAGCGTTTTCTGATAGCAACGCACATTCCCGGGAAGTCCAACGTGATTGCGGACAAGTTGAGCAGGGCTATTCTCATGCCTCACGAGTGGTCTCTAAAGAAATCAGTGCTGGAAGAAGTCTTTCAAAGATGGGGCCGGCCTTGCTGCGATCTTTTTGCTACTCCCCAAAACAGCAAGTGTCACGACTTCTTCACCCTCTTCCCTTTACCAGGCCAACCCACCAGAGACGCTCTAGTCCACGATTGGCCCCGGGGACTTCTGTATGCTTTCCCCCCTTTCCACTGATCTCTCAATTAATTCAGAAAGCTATCACCTTGAGAGTCACCATGATCCTCATTGTCCCTTACTGGCCTCGACAGATATGGTTTCCGTTCCTTCATCATTACCTCTTGGAGCAGCCTTGGCATCTGGACCCAGTGCCAGATCTTTTGACCCACCAGTTGGGCCAGCTGCACCACTCCCTCCAATCTCTCAACCTCACAGCGTGGTTTCTCCAATTCCTACCCTAGCCAGGCTTCCCTTAATCTCTCATTCGGTCCGTAACATCCTGATAGCCTCTCACAAGTCTTCTACCAGAAGGATTTACAATAGTAAGTGGAAGCGTTTTTCCTTCTGGGCAGCATCAAAAAATATAGACCCCTTCACTGCACCTATCCAGTCTATCCTAGACTTCCTGGCAGAGCTCTTTCATTTAGGCTCTTCCTCATCTACCATTAGAGTACAACTAGCTGCTATATCTAACTTTCATGTAGGTGTCTCAGACTCCAGTATCATGCCCCATAAACTCTGCAAAGCCTTTCTAAGAGGTGTCTTTTTGCTCAAGCCCCCAATCAAAGATCCCCCACCTCAGTGGGACTTGAATTTGGTCCTAGCATCCTTGATTCCCCCCCCCTTCGAACCTGTGGCTTCATGCCCTCTTAAGTTGCTCTCATGGAAAACACTTTTTCTAGTAGCCATAACATCAGCTAGAAGGGTATCTGAACTTCATGCTCTTTGCAGTTGTCCTCCTTACTTAGTTTTCCATAAAGACAGGGTGTCCCTCCGGACTAGTCCGTCCTTCTTGCCTAAGGTTTCCTCTGAGGCGAACCTAAACCAGACGATTGATCTCCCCATCTTCTTCCCTGATTATTCCAACAGGTCGGAACAAAAGTTACATTTTCTAGATGTTCATCGCCAACTTCAATGTTATTTAGACAGAACTAAACAGTTCAGGAAATCTGATCAGCTCTTCCTGTCTTATGCGGAAGGGAAATTAGGCCTTCCAGTTACTAAAGTGTCCCTTTCAAGATGGATTACCTCTATAATTTCCTTCATCTATGAAATCAGACATCAAAAACTGCCTTCAAGACCTAGAGCTCATTCAACTACAGCATTAGCTACATCTGTAGCTTTTCAGGACAGGCTACCAATAGATTCCATTTGTGCAGCAGCCACATGGGCTTCTCCTCATACCTTTATCTCGCATTCAAATTGGATATGGCCTCCAGAAACCGTGCCAACTTTGGTTCCACTGTTCTCAAGAGTCTGTTCTGATAAGCCACCAAGGGGTAAGGTGCTAGGGACGCGGTCCCATCCAGTGAATGAAGGCGAGATTGACAACTTAACAGTAAGAAGTTATGTACCTACCATAACGATGTGAGAGTGTTCGATCTCGCCGTTTGTTCTTACACCTGGGGTTCGGAGCCGATCCTCGGCTCCGTGTCGGCCGCTCGCAAGCTCTGCATCGAGAAGAAGCTCGAGACCAACCTAACTCCCACAATCCCCCTCTGCCTTTACCTCAGATCTAGTTTGCCGCTGCAGCGTTCGCATCAGTTTGATGAGCTCGAGCAACCTTAAGCTAAGATTATATTTTTTCTTATATTTCTTAAGAATTTTTCTTCAAAATATTATCTAAGTGACTGTGTGTGTGTGTGTTTATAGTGTTTCGAGGAATCCTCGGTTCCATATAAAGTTATTTAAACTTTATTAGAGTTTTCCCTCGGGGCCTAACCCCACTAAAGTTACTGGATTGGACATCCCTTTTACTGGATTGACTACTGGATTGACTTTTTTACTGGATTTGACTAAACTTACTGGATTAGACATACCTACTGGACTTGACTTTTATTAAATTTAACCTTGTTACTTTAATAAGATGTCTGAGAAAGCTAAGTCTGGCTTTAAACGTTGCCAATGTGGGCAAAAGATGTCAGTGACTGATAATCATAGTTCCTGCGTCTACTGTCTTGGCCCTCTCCATCTGCAAGAAGACTGTTCAATTTGTCATTCTTTCAGTGGAAGGGTCATGACAGATAGGCGCAGGAAACTTATGGATAGGGGTCTTTTAAAACCTACCTTTCAAGAGGCTCTGGATGCATCAGACCAGGCATCCAAATCCTCGAAGGAATCGAAGACGTCGGAGCCCAGGTCATCGGCTCCGAGCTCTTCAGTTAAAGTTCGATCACCGGTTCCACAGACTTCGGGGCTGAGTGTTGAACTTTTGTCAGTATCCGAGCCTCGAGTCTTGGAACCGGTGACGGAGCTCCCTCCACCGACACTGTTTAGGTCGGGTCCGTCTTCGATTCCTTCGACGCGCTCTTCCAGACCCCTCTCCGACACCGATGTAGACCGCGTGGTGCAGAAACTAATGGAGAATACGGCCTTATCCAAACTCATCTCTGTCTCCTCCCAGTTGGTGTCGAGACTCGAAGGCCTATCCTTATCTCCATCTGTTCCTCCTCCGAAACCTATCCAGTCTTCGGAGCCGGAAGAGGCTGATCTGCTGATTGTGGAGCCCTCGGTGCCAGAACCGTCCTTCTCTCGGTCGGCGCCGTTCACCTTGACTCCGTCGGATCCGGTACCAGAGTCTCGGAGCCGAAGATCCATCCTTGGTTCCGGGACCGAGAGTCGGACCGATGTTTCGGTTCCGACTCTCCCTCTCGGGGCCTCGGCTCGGATCGACTCGGCTCCGTCCTCGGGGTCGATGCCTTCGGTACCTGTCTCGGGGATTCTTCCCATTTCCTCGAACCGAGATACCTCGACTCGGGACCGGGGCCTTCGACCTCATGAGGAAGGTGTTGTCTACCCAGACAACCACATCAGCAGAAACAGCTTCTCCTCCCCATAAAGGACCGTTATCCTCCTCTGCACCCACGGCTACATCTAAGCGTAGAGCACCTGTGTCTCAGCCACCCCTGGAGGGTGCCCCCTCTTCCTCGGAGGCTTCTTCGGATGCTCCCACCGAAGAAGTTCCGAGGAAAAGATTGTGTAAGAGGAGACACTTAGATTCTCCAAAAGAATCATTGACATCGGACACTGACTTAGATGAGTCAGAAGGGTCCCCAAAGTCACCCACAGAGGATGTCTCTTTTTCTGACATCCTGGAGATCCTAAAGCAGAGAGGTGATTGGCAAGCCCTCCCCCCTTCTGAGGATGAGTCAGTTTTGCTGAAGGCATTTGGTGCTCGCCCTTCCTCCTCCTGGGTCACTCCGCCCTTCGATGAGTTGATGGAGCTGATTGCTCGAAGGGCGTGGGAGACGCCTGACACGGTGGAGCCAGTCCCTACTAAGCCTAACAAATATATTACTGCCCCTCAGGATAAGGCTTATCTGACAAACGGAGTGCCAGTGGACGCTATGGTGGTGGCAGCGGCCACGAAAAAGGAGATGTCTGAATCTTCCTCATCTGTCCATCCGCCTAACAGAGATTCTAGGACTATGGACAGGTATGGGAAGCGCATTTTTAGTTCAGCGGCTTTTTCTATGCGATCCCTGAACTATTTGACCCACTTCACACAGCTACAGAGGGATCTAATCAAAGAGTTGGGAGATACCCTCCAGGGTACTACAGATGCTGCTATTTCAGAAAAAGTTACAGCACATCTCAATACCCTTACATCCATTGTAAACTCGTCCATGAGGCTAATCTCATACGCAGCCGAAGGATCGAGTAGGGCAGCAGCTTCAGCGATTGCTCTTCGTAGACAATCCTGGATGCGCTTATGTTCATTTGCGGAAGCCTTCAAGTCTTCCTTTACTAACGCCCCATTTGATGGTGCCACTCTCTTTGGCCCCAAAGTAAAGGAGACCCTTACCTGGTGTGAGCAGGAGGGAAAGACTCTGTCTGCTGTCGGAGTCCATTTTTCCACCCCATCCAGACCGTACCCCAAAGGGCAACGTGGTGGAAAAATGTGGTTTTGAAAACCCCAAGGATCTTTCCCAGGCACACAGGGTGATGCCCCCTCTAGAGGCAGAGGAGGGGGTAGAGGTGGAAGACGCCACCCTGGCGGCAGAGGGGGTCCACAAAACCAAGGTGACAGGGATACACCCCCTGGGAAACCTTTCCAGCACTCCTGAGAGGAGGCCCGACTGTCCTGCTCTGGAGGCAGTCGGGGGTCGCTTAGCTTTATACCCTCAGGCCTGGCAAAATCTTACATCAGACAACTGGGTAAAAAGCGTTGTTACCAGAGGCTACAGAATACCCTTCCTATCGCCCCCAATTCCGAAGAGAAGACTCCCAGATGTGCCGCCCCATCTGCGAGACCCTGCAGCTATAGAAATTTCAAAGCTGCTAGAAAAAAAGAGTCATCCAACCAGTCCCAGCGGACCAAAGAGGATTCGGAACTTACTCAAGGTTCTTTTTAGTTCCAAAGAAGACAGGGGACTGGAGGCCGATGTCAAGAAAGAAAAGTTCCGAATGGTCACACTTCAATCGATCCTTCCATTTTTACAGAAGGACGACTGGATGTGCTCAATAGATCTGAAGGACGCATACTACCACATCAAAATGGCCAGGGCGTCCAGGGATCACTTGCACTTCCGGCTGGGAGCCAGCCACTTTCAGTTTCGAGCCCTGCCCTTTGGTCTGACCTCAGCCCCTAGAGTTTTAGGGTTTTCACCAAATGCATGGCAGTGGTGGCGTCTCACCTGAGGCGCCTGGGATTCCAGGTGTTTCCGTATCTGGACGACTGGCTCCTTTCTGCCACCACCCAGCGTCAACTGATTCAGGCCAGGGACTACACACTACAGCTTTGTGTTCATCTCGGAATTTCCGTAAATTTCGAAAAATCTTCACTACAGCCATCACAGCATATCTCATTCATAGGAGCAGAATTGGATACGCATCATTTAATTCTAAGACTTCCTCCAGAAAGGATAGCCTCACTACAAAGCCACATATCTCTTCTTCTGTCATCCAGAAAATCCCCAGCAAAACTGGTTCTGAAGGTTTTGGGTCTCATGGCAGCTTCTCTCATTGCGATACCATTGGGAAGACTGCACATGAGAGTTCTACAATGGCTACTGTTTGCACAATGGTCGTTCCAACAGCTACCTCTGACACACGAAGTTCTGATCACAAACACATGCAAATCACACCTAGCCTGGTGGCTTCGGGCTTGCAACCTTTCCAGCGGAAGGCCATTTGTGCTACCCACGCCGACAGCTACGGTGACCACGGACACTTCCCTGATAGGGTGGGGGGGCATCTTTCAGGGACAGACAGTCCAAGGCAAATGGACCAATTTAGAGTACAATCTGCGCATCAATGTTCTAGAGTTGAGGGCAGTGTTTCTAGCGTTGCAACACTTTGCTCCCCTTCTTCCTCTAGGGACTATTGCAGTTCAGATGGACAACATGTCCGTAGTCTGGTACATAAACAAACAAGGGGGAACCAAGTCTTATCAGCTATGCAGAGAGGCCATGAGAATCTGGCAATGGGCGGAGTCCATGGGTCGCTTTCTGATTGCAACGCACATCCCGGGGTCATCCAACGTCATAGCCGACAGGCTGAGCAGAGCAATCCTGTTGCCTCACGAGTGGTCCCTCAAACAGTCAGTTGCGAAGAAGATTTTTCGCAAGTGGGGCCAGCCTTCCTGCGATCTTTTTGCGTCTCCAATGAACGCCAAATGCAGGAGCTACTTTGCCCTATTACCCCCTCCAGGGGAAGTCCCCAGGGATGCGCTAGTTCACAATTGGCCCCCGGGTCTCCTGTACGCTTTTCCTTCCTTTCCCCTGATTGCAAAGTTTCTGCAGAAAGCCAACAACCTGCAAAGGATGATTATCCTCATTGCCCCATTCTGGCCTCGTCAAATCTGGTTTCCCTTTCTTCTGGCACACCGCATTCGTGGACCCTGGATCCTGGACCCGGAGCCAGATCTACTGACCCACTCGTCAGGGGCTCCCCACCCCTCGCTCTTGTCACTCCATCTAGTAGCTTGGCTGCTCCGCTTCCCTACTTAGCCAGGTCTGATCTTCTTTCACCTGCAGTTCAGAATATACTAGTGGCTTCTCATAAAGCTTCCACTACAAAGACCTACACTAGTAAATGGAAGCGTTTTGTTTTCTGGGCAAATACACAGCATTTGGACCCTGTTATAGCTCCTTTAAACAAGATCTTGGAGTTTTTAACAGAATTGTTCCACCAAGGAGCTTCTCCTGCCACTTTAAAAGTGCAATTGGCTGCCATTTCCAACTTTCATGTGGAAGAATGTGGGGCACCTATTATGGCTCACAGACTTTGTAAGGCCTTTTTAAAAGGATCTTTCCATATTAGACCACCAGTTAGAACTCCTACATCTCCTTGGAATCTGAACCTTTTATTGTCTAAATTGATGTTACCTCCATTTGAACCAGCCTCCTCTTGTCCATTGAAGTATTTGTCGTGGAAGACCCTCTTTTTGGTGGCCATTACATCGGCTAGGCGGGTGTCAGAGCTTCAGGCTCTTTCTATTAAACATCCTTATCTGATCTTTCACTCTGACAGAGTATCTCTTCGCACTAATCCATCCTTTCTCCCCAAAATTTGCTCTATTAATAACATTAATCAATCCATTGAACTCCCTACCTTTTTCAAAAATCACTCCAATAAGTTGGAGTATATGTTACACAAGTTGGATGTTCATAGACAACTTAGATTTTACCTGGATAGAACAAAGGATCACAGGAAATCAGATCAACTTTTTGTAGCCTTTGCGGACAGCAGGAATGGTGTAGCAGTTACTAAACGAACCCTTTCCAAATGGCTAACTGATTGCATTATATTTGTTTGCTTCTTCGGAACAAACTTTACCTGTCAAACCCAAGGGGCACTCTACAAGATCAGTATCTACATCCCTGGCTCATGCAGCTCACTTACCGTTAGACACTATTTGTGCAGCTGCCACTTGGTCTAAACCACATACATTCATTTCTCATTACAAGGTGGACAGGGTTTCTAGGGACAGGGCAACCTTTGGTTCCACTGTGCTCAAGAACGTTCTCCCGTGAGTTCCTCAGGAACATGGAGCTAGGGACGCTACCCAGGTGTAAGAACAAACGGCGAGATCGAACACTCTCACATTTAGAAGTTATGTCCTTACCATAACGTTCCATGTGGAGTGTTCATCTCGCCTTTGTTCTTACATTCCCACCCTCCCACCCTCAGGAAGAACGTACAGTTTGGTGCCTGGTTTGGTTTATTCTGCTTCTGCATTCGCAGTTGTTGGGTATATAAGTATGTACATATGTATATATATATATGTATAAGTGTTCTTGCAGTTATGTTGTTTTTGCATAAGTGTTTTTCTCTCTCTGACTTCTGGTTTGCTTGCAAACTAGATCTGAGGTAAAGGCAGAGGGGGATTGTGGGAGTTAGGTTGGTCTCGAGCTTCTTCTCGATGCAGAGCTTGCGAGCGGCCGACACGGAGCCGAGGATCGGCTCTGAACCCCAGGTGTAAGAACAAAGGCGAGATGAACACTCCACATGGAACGTTATGGTAAGGACATAACTTCTAATTCCATGTTAGTTGTCTTCTTCTCGCCTTCTTTCTTGCGTCCCACCCTCCTTCCCCCTAGCCTGGACAGACCGATAGGAATTTTTGGGATCTTCCATTGGTGTTTCCTTCCCACATGTTCTACCACCTCTATTCTCCCTTTTATGTTTGTGGTAGCTTACATACAGGTTTATATATAGAGAGGTGGGTTCTTTTTCTCTCTTCTCCATACTATGGAGACCAGAACTGCTTGGTTTTAGCTATCAAACGAGATCTGAGTAGTTACCGCCTAGCATTGTGGGATATAGGGGAGCCTCAAGCCGGTGGAATAAGCTCTTGAGCTTTAGTATTGGCCGAGTCGGAGCCGAGGATCGGCTCCAAACCCATCCAGCAAGAAAGAAGGCGAGAAGAAGACAACTAACATGGAACGTTATGGTACGTACATAACTTCTTATTAATATTGTCCAACACTTAATTTTTTCAACAAAAATCAAAAGTGTCTCTGTAACCCATCCCCTGATGGACACAATCGGATGCATGGGTGATTTATGGGCACCTTTGTGGACCTTAGGAAGTCCATATAAAATCAGGCTCACAGGGTGTTCCACTGTAAAATATTCAAACAATTCTTGTTCAAAAGAGCCATCTATCAACAAATCATATACTAAAAATTGTACTCTATCAATATAACACTTGTAACAAAACCCTTGCTAAGTTGCAAATAGGTGATACTGTCAGACAACATTTCAGACATGCTGTTTAAATAAAATTCCTTGTCCATCACAACCACTCCACCTCCTTTATCACACGGCTGTATGGCAAGGTGGGGAGCTGAACTTAGCTCATACAAAGCTTTTCATTGCTCTGAAGTCAAATTATAATAAGAATGTTATGATTAAACATCATAGTGTTGGCCTTTAAACATGAAAACTTTTTAAACTTTTTATACAAGTCAGGGCTGACGGCTCTGGTTTATCTTAAATGGGCTTGCAGTTTTAGTAAAGCGATCGACAACCTGTTGATGTTTTTGAAGTGTTTGCCTTTATTTAGCATTCTGGCGTTACAGGCTCTGGGGTTAAGAGTTGCTTTCTCCTCCTTGTTATCAAAATACCTGACGGTTTTCGGATCACCTCTTCTTGAAGGCCCAACAGGCTCTCTCCTTTAATGGCCGTTAACAGTTTTTTTTACTTCCTCTGGATGTTAATCAACCTTATAAAGTACCGAGAGCAGATTGACTTTGGCATTAAGATAGAATAAGTATTGCCTTTTCAAGCCCACTGGTTCAAAGGTTTTGGAGTCTGTCTTTTACAAATGAATGGTTTGCAAGATGATGTCTTAGACTCTTCTAAATCTGCAAAGCTTGTCGTTATATTGCATGAGGGCATGAGGATCGGATGAGCATGTTGGTCAGATGAGATGAACACCGGCCGATTTCTATTTTTTTTGGATGTTGAATTGGAGTGTTTACTTGTTGGATATTTATTTGGTGGTACTTCTGCTTTGCAAATATCGGATGAGGTGAATACCAGCCGATTTCTTCCAGTTGGAGGCTCTACTATTTAAAGGGTGGATGTTATTTTTCGAAGTCTTGAATCAACAGGGCATTTCGTTATATTTTGTAAGTGTGCCGAATTCTAGATACTGGAACTTTTTGGTCGTGGTGTTTGCAGTGGAAGATTCCCGTTGCCTATATAAATGGTACTTTCTTTGACTGATTGTCCAATTGTGTTACTCTGTGTGGTAGAAATGTCAGATGCTGCTCTATATTTTTTGTGAACATCTATAACCAGCTAATACATGGTATGGAACTGTTCTTATATACATTTGATGTTGGGCATTTTGGCATCAAATGGTTTTGAACACGTTCTCTATTGATCACTTTATTGGGATATATTTTCAGACAACTAGGTTACGATATTTTTTACCATTGGTTGCTAATATTTGTGGACATTCATAGTTTGATTGAGAATGATTGATCTGAAGTAGTTAACTTCATTTGATCAGCAACCTGTAGGTATCGGATCCGACCTGGATCCAAGCCAGCAGCTTTCCAAGCTAAAGATCTGAGCTCTCAGCTCCTCCCCTTACCCATAATACCCTGGTACCTCCCTCCAGTCCTCAGATCTCGTTTGCCGCGGCTTCTGAAGCATAAGGTACGAGCTCTTAGTGTTTTAGGTGAGAGGAATTTCGGAGTATTTTTGTTAGAAATATAGCGATTTCAGTGTGTGAGTGTGTGTAGTAGACCCGTAGTTTAGTTAAACCATTTTTAATTACTTTTAGTAGTAAATTAGTGTTTTTCCCTTCCCCTTACTGTGTGTGTTAGGGTGTATGCTTGAGTGTGATGGCCGAGGGCCCTAAGGCCATTTTTTTCAAAATGTGCTGAGTGTGGTCATAAGCTGTCCCCAGCTGATGGCCACACTCAGTGCGTTCTCTGCCTGGGGGTAGCACACTTAACATCAGACTGCCAGATTTTTGCGGCCTTTAATCCCCGGGCTTTGAGGGACAGGAGGAACAAGCTAATCCTGGTGGGACTCTTGCCCCCAGATTCTTCTTCCTCCTCTCCCTCAGTGGCGCCAGTCACTGCTGCGACTGTCCAGCCTTCAGCTCCCCCTCCCCTGGCAGGGACTCAAACTCACGCTGTTTCCCAGGGAGAGGGGGACTCTTCTATGAAAGAGAAGAGATATAGAGAGAAGGAAAAGGAGGGGGATAGGCACAAGAGCCATAAGCAGTGGGTCGAATCAGTCCCTTCGGCTCTGCCGGCTAAATTGATTTGTTCCCCCGTGAAGGTTTCCAGGTCTTCCCCCTCTCGGCTCCGTTCTCCACGCTTCTCTCCGGAGCTGGAGTCCCGGTCACCTTTGAGGTTGTCTAGGCGGCCTTCCCGGCCTGCCTCGATGACTTCTAGGTCTACCAGGAGTCTGTCTGACGCAGATATGGACCAGATGATGCGTCGATTCCTGCAAGCCCAGATGCAGATGGGAATGCTCCTGCCTCCCCCCCCCCCCCCTCCAGGAGGGAGCTCGGCCCCTTTCTTTGCACCCATTGCTCCTTCTCTGATCCACTATCAGGTTTCAGAGCTGTCGGATCCGAGTCATCTCGGAGCCAGGGAGTCGGTGCTGATAGTAGTTGCTACTTCGATGCCGGCCTTACCCTCGAGTTTATCGGGTTATCTTTCGGATCCGAGCTCTCGAGGCCGAGAGCTGAGCTTCGGATCCGCAGGGGTGAGTGTGTCTTTGGCTCCATTGTTGTCGGAGCACACTTCCCTTTCGGGTCCGATCGTGTCGGCTCCGACACCGTTCCTCACATCGGAGCCGAGGGGACTACTCTCGGAGCCAGGGGAGAGTGGTTCACCTTCGGCTTTCGACGTGGTGGAGAGGGTGCTGTCGGAGTTCAAAGTCCCTGGTCTGTGCTATGGATGCACCCTTCACTCCCTCGCATATGGGCCTGTCTTCCATCGTCCAGCCGCAGGGACAGCCTGCGCCTGCACCCCAGTTAGTTCCTGTAGAGGAACAGGACCCCTTTGGTGAGCCCTCCTTGGACAGCCCCACCGAGGAGGTCCCTCACAAACGAAAGTGTAAGAGGAGGCACTTGGACTCCCCCGAGTCCCTCACGGAGGACACAGACTTAGAGGAAGGGGAAGGTTCCCCCAGGTCACCCCCAGAGGACGTCCACTTTGGAGACATTATGGAGATGCTGCGCATAAGAGGGGGGTGGTCAGCCCAGAAACCTTCCTTGGATGAGTCTGTGTTTCTGGAGGTGTTCGACACAGGCCTGTCTACCTCTTGGGTGTCCCCCCCGGCCGACCCCCTGGTAGACTTGATTACTACCAGGGCTTGGAAGGAGCTGGACACTGTGAAGCCAATCCCTAGGAGACCGGATAAAATCCTTAGTCCCCCTTCTGACAAGCTGGCGTGGAATAAAGGCTCCCCAGTAGATGCCATGGTGGTGGTGGCTGCCACCAAGAAGGAACTGGCACAAGAAAGTTCCTCGGTCCATCCTCCTGATAAGGAGTCTCAAATGATGGACCGCATTGGAAAGCGGATGTTTGCTTCAGCCACCTTTTCTATAAGGGCACTGAATTATCTGGCACACGTCATTAGGCTTCAGCGGGATCTGATAAGAGTACGCTGGGTCTCCCCCAGAGTCCATGGCAGCCGAGGACAAACAGACCTTCTCGGCTCGCATAGCCACTCTATCAATATTTAACACTTCTATGCGGCTTCTCTCCCATGCCACAGAGGGGGTGGCTAGAGCCAGCGGAGCAGTGGTCGCCTTGTGGCGCCATGCCTGGCTCCATCTTTGCGACTTTGCGGAACCCTTCAAGACGTCCTTCGCGAACGCTCCCTTTGACGGTTCTACGCTATTCAG
Source organism: Protopterus annectens (assembly GCF_019279795.1). Taxonomy (NCBI): domain Eukaryota; kingdom Metazoa; phylum Chordata; order Ceratodontiformes; family Protopteridae; genus Protopterus; species Protopterus annectens. Next base: position 398,546,231 of record NC_056743.1, on the reverse strand, counting down.
CAAAACCGTTCACAACACGCTACTCCAGAGCAAGAAAGATGGGAAGTTGCTGTCTGCCATCGGAATCCGCTTCTCTGCTCCTCAAAGGTCCTTCTCAAGGAACCAGAGAGGACAAACGAAGATGTGGTTCCGGAAGTCTCAGCAATACCGTCCCGCTCCAGACCCTTCATCCTTCAGAGGCAGGGGAAGACAAGGTGGACACCGGCCCAAAGGCAGGGGGGGGGCGAAGAATTTCGGGTCAAGAGAACCCTTCTCCGACCAACCTGCACAGCAGCCCTAAGGGGTTGCCCGACTGTCCCTCTCTGGAGGCAGTCGGGGGGCGTTTTTCAGAGCATCTAGCAAGTTGGGAGTCCATTACTACAGATCGCTGGGTGCTTCGAATAATATCCAGAGGTTACTCTATCTCCTTCCTGAATCTTCTCCCGTTAGGGAAGCACCTCCCCAATGCCCCACCCAGTCAGAGGGAGGCTGCGGCTACAGAAATAAAGAAATTACTAGAAAAAAGGGCCATCCAGCATGTCCCCCATAGCAGTCCGGGTTGGGCAATTACTCCAGGTTCTTTTTGGTGCCAAAAAAAGACGGGGGCCTTAGGGCCAATTCTCGACCTGTCAACTTTGAACCTGTTCATTGCCAAAGAGAAATTCCAGATGGTCACTCTACAATCTTTTCTCCCCCTTCTGCAGGAGAACAACTGGATGTGCTCCATAGACCTCAAGGATGCGTACTACCACATTCTCATGGACAGACGATCCAGGAGGTTTCTCCACTTTCGGCTGGGGGGGGGCAGTCATTATCAGTTCACGGTTCTTCCGTTCGGCCTCACCACAGCCCCCAGGGTGTTCACCAAGGTAATGGCAGTTGTGGCAGCCCACCTGAGACTTCAAGGAATTCAGGTCTTTCCGTACCTAGACGACTGACTCCTCACCGCCCCCACCAGGCATCTACTCTGTTCTGCCAGGGATTATTCTTTACTCTTGCCCCATCACCTAGGCATTACCATAAATTTCAGGAAGTCGTCTCCTCATCCTGTTCAAGTTCTGGATTTCATAGGGGCCAGGATAAACATGCTTCAGTCCAAGGCCTTTCTAACGGTGGACAGGTTATGCACCTTGTCACTCCATGTAATAGCACTTCTACAGTACCCAGCCCCACCCGCAGAATTAGTCCTGAGAGCCCTAGGATCCATGGTGGCAGCCATCAGCCGTTCACCTCTTGCTCGGCTGCACATGAGAGTCCTTCAATGGACCCTTCAGGTCCAATGGTCCCTCCTCCTTCACCCATTGGATTCACCGATTCCCCTAAGCAAGGTTTGCAGGAACTCCCTTCTTTGGTGGCTTCATTCCCGAGAGCTTTGGGAAGGAAGACCATTTGTGATGCCTCAACCCCAAACCACGCTGACCATGGACGCTTCTTGCCTCAGGTGGGGGAGGCATTGCTTGGGCAGAACCGTCCAAGGCACATGGACCCCTGTAGAGACCATTCTGCATATCAGTGTTCTGGAGATGAGGGACATACTTTTAGCGTTGCAAGCCCTTCAAGATCTTCTTCCTCTGGGGACTATTGCAATTCAGACAGACAACATGGTGGTGGTCTGGTACATCAACAAACAGGGAGGAACCAGGTCTTACCCTCTTTGTCGAGAGGCTATGAGAGTTTGGGAATGGGCGATTTCCACCAACTGCTTTCTGATAGCAACGCACATTCCGGGTCGGTCCAACGTTCTAGTGGACAAGCTGAGTCGTTCTATCCTCACACCTTACGAGTGGTCTCTAAACCCCTTAGTAGCAAAACAGATCTTCCTCAGATGGGGTCAGCCTTGCTGCGATCTCTTCGCTTCTCCTTCAAACGCAAAATGCAGCAAATTTTTCGCTCTAATTCCCCCACCGGGGGAGATTCTCAGAGATGCTCTGGTTCATGCTTGGCCACCCGGTCTTCTTTATGCTTATCCTCCTCTTCCGCTAATGACGAAATTTCAGCAGAAAGCTCGTAGGTTGGGGAGCAAAATAATCCTCATAGCCCCATTCTGGTCTCGTCAGATCTGGTTCCCGTATCTGCGGTCTCACATCATAACTCCTCCTTGGGTCTTAGATCCCATTCCGGATCTGATCTCTCATCCTTTGGGATTGCAAACTCCGAACCTGGACGACCTCAAGCTCATGGCTTGGTTGATCCAGTTCCACTAGTGGCTAGGACTCCCGATATCTTGTCTTCCATAAAATCTATTCTGGTAGCGGCACATAAACCCTCTACCAGGAAGATCTACAGGAGTAAATGGAAGCGTTTTTCCATCTGGGCCAAACATAGGGATTTGGACCCTTTTACGGCTCCCATTCCAGCAGTTCTTGATTTTCTGTCCCACATTTTCCACCAAGGGGCCAGTGCTTCTACTGTCAAGGTTCAGATGGCTGCCATTTCTCATTTCCACATCGGGGACAACCTTGGTCCCTTAGCTTCCGCTAAGATATGCAATACCTTTTTGAAAGGCACCTTTCTGTTAAGACCTCCGGTCAAGAATGCGGTTCCCACATGGGACTTAAATTTAGTTCTTCAGGCTCTAACTGGTCCACCCTTTGAATCTGCAGCTTCCGTTGACTTAAAATTCTTATCTTGGAAAACTGCCTTCTTGATTGCAATTACTTCAGCTAGAAGGGTATCTGAACTTCAAGCCCTTTGTACAAAACCCCCGTACCTGGTCTTCCATCAGGACAGAGTATCTCTCAGGACTAATCCTTCATTCTTGCCTAAAGTGGCCTCCAAGGCCAATATCAATTAAACCATCAATTTGCCTGTTTTCTTCTCCAACTTTCAAAACAAAGGGGAATACAGACTGCACTTGTTGTGGATGTGCATAGACAATTGCGATTTTACTTGTACAGGACAGCTGCTTCTCGCAAATCGGAGCAGCTTTTCATGTCTTTCGCTAAGCCGTCCTTAGGCAAGCCAGTTACAAAAGTTACCTTAGCTAGATGGATATCCCACTGCATTTTATATGTGTATACAGCTTCCGGTCGGCCAGAACCCTTGGGGGTTCATGCTCACTCTACCCGTTCTATAGCTACCTCTGCAGCATTTTGGTCAAGAGTTCCCTTAGATGACATTTGTTCAGCGGCTACTTGGGCCTCTTCTCATACCTTAATTTCTCATTATAAGCTGGATCTGATATCCAGAGGTAGGGCAGCCTTTGGCTCCGCAGTGCTCCGGAATATCCTTCCTTGAGGACCTCCCAGGTTTTTGGTAGCTGGGGACTCTGTCCCACAGGTTGCTGATCAAATGAAGTTAACTACTTCAGAGAAAGAAATTATGTACTCACCATAATGTTCCATCTGAGTAGGTAACTTCATTTGTCAGCAACCAACCCCCCCCTCCTTCCCCCTAGCCTGTTTCGTGGTCATATTCATAACGGAATGTTTTCCTTCTGTCACTCACCAGGTTAGTGTTTCTCTTTCGAGTATGTTTGACTGTTGTTGGTTGATAAATTGGCAAACTCGATCTGAGGACTGGAGGGAGGTTGCAGGGTATTATGGGTAAGGGGGAGGAGCTGAGAGCTCGGATCTTTAACTTGGAAAGCTGCCGGCTCGGATCCAGGTCAGATCCGATACCCACAGGTTGCTGACAAATGAAGTTACCTACTCAGATGGAACGTTATGGTGAGTACATAACTTCTTTTTCTCTAGTACTGTATTTATATGAATATTTAACAGCAACCTTTGAGTTAGTTGGATGATACTAACAGTATTTATGCTGATTCTATACTGTGTAAAAGACGTACATTTATTTTTTGTATGTTGTTCCTAGGTTTTGGTATTTACATCGCTTGGGGAATCTGCAGCACTGGTAGTTCACAGTAGGCCTCCCCCAACTAAAGATGTAGCTAAATTTAAGGAATATTGTTAAACAAAACCTTTATAGATAATCCTTGGCCATTACCTTCCCTGAAAAGTGAATCTTGATTGTTTCTGCAATCTCGTGGCCTGGTCTGGCAACATATCACCTGACCTTCACCTACACCTATCACCTGCTGAACATCATATACTAATCAACAATCTATACATCACTCCCAACATCAACTTACACACAATATCTACTAGCCACACCCCCACGCCACCTCAAATACCTTACAGCCTCATCACCTCAATCACCTAACAGCCATCATCCTAGCATCTCTACCGTACAGTATGCAAACTACAATAGCATTTCTCTCGTTAACCCTCACAACAGTAGCCTATATTACATCCATACAAGCTAACTTACCTCTAGACATCTCCACCTTCCATACAACACATATTTCCACACCCACAAAAACTCAGACAAACTTCTCTATCAGCCCCACAACTCTTAATCTTAATTCTAAACTTTATATTCACAACTTTAGCATACCAAGTTACAACACTACAAAAACCTCTCATAGATCCAACATTGAAATAACAGACATAACCAAACACATACTATTAACCATAAAGAGACTACTAATCTCTGGTGACATACACCCAAACCCAGGTCCACTCAAAACCAAGCATATATCTGACCTGCTAATTCTTAATATCAACATAAGAAGTATTTCTAATAAGACACCTGAACTGCATGCATTTATAACCCATTACGCACCTGGCATACTGACCATCACAGAAGCATGGCTAAAGCCTAGCATCCAAAATGACAAATTCCTCCCCCAGGATATAATATCCTAAGACTGGATAGAGTAGGCAGAAAAGGAGGTGGGGTAGCCATTCTTTTTAAAAACACATTAAACCTCCAACTCCTTCAAACCCCTCTACCTAAATTTCATAATGCTGAAACCCTTTTTTCAGTCCTATGCTTAAACAAGACAAAAAAAGTCAATATTCTCTGCTGCTATATTCCTCCAGGAAATAACTCTCCCATAATAGAGGAGATCTTACAGTGGACAAAAGATAACCTACCACAAGAAACTATCCTACTAGGTGACCTAAATACTAACTGGACAACCTGTAACTCCAATAACCCCACTAATCACATTAATCTCTATGGGTTCTCTCAACTTATTCAAGAACCCACTAGAACAGATAAAAGATCACAAAAACAATCCATACTGGATTGGGTACTGGTCAATTATCCCAAACAAAACTACCAGTCAGGTTGCCTACCAGATAGTCTCAGTGACCACCTCCCCACATTCCTACTATGCAAATGCACTAACTTACCCAAGCCTATAGTTTATAGACTAATACGAGATGTTCGTAACCTACACCCTTATTATCTCAACACTGTCCTAAGCCATTGGGAACCACTTCAAATCCTTGGATTAAACCAGGCAGTTGACTACTTTAATACTAATTTTCTCAACATCCTTAACAGACTCGCCCCTACTAGGAAAGTTAGAGTGAAAGCTAACTATGCCGCATGGCTAAGTAGAGACACTAGAGCCCTACCAAACTGCAGAGATAAAGCCTGAAAAATCTGGAAAAAGGAAAATACCACCTGTTCTACACAAAACTACCAACAGCTTAGAAATCAGGTCAAGGAACAAATCAAACAGGATAAACAAAACTACTTCCTAGGGGCCCAAAGTAAATACTCAAAAAATCCACAAAAATTCTGTCAGTCTATCAACGCCTTACTAAAACCAGGCAAAACCACTACTCCAGCCTCAAACTCCACCAACAATACCATGGACATAACCACTCAATTTAATCACCACTTTACAGAATCCATCTTGGCATTATCCAGCCAATTATCCAAAAATAGCCCTTCATGCACCCCATCCAATCATCCAGAAAGCATTCCCTCCTTTACTCTATCATCAGTACCCCACTTCTACAATTAAAAAGCTCCTTCTAAAACAGAAACCCACCACCCTTGCAGTCAATAATTTACCTGCTAACTTCCTAAAAATGGCTGCTGAATCTATATCTTACCCTGTCTCCATCCTTATCAACTGTTCCATACAGGAATCCCATATCCCAAACCTCTGGAAAGTTTCATATATGATTCCTCTTCATAAAGGTGGGAACTCTTATGATTTTTCAAACTACTGACCCTTCGCCATTCTGTCCCACTTATCTAAACTTCTAGAGAAGTGTATCCACTTTGAAGTCATTAAATTCCTGAACAGACATCAACTCCTGTCCACCACACAACATGGCTTCATCCCACATCATAGGACAACCACTGCTCTTCTCTCTGTCACTAATCTAGTTAACCAACACAGGAACAACAATAACTTTACATCTGACATTTTTTTTGGATGTCTCCAAAGCATTTGACATGAACTCACATACCATTCTGCTAGATGCTCTAGCCTTGCTATCCTTTGCCCCATCTACTATAGACTGGTTCAGAAACTACCTATCTGAAAGGCAACAATCTGTCCAATGGCAAGGTGTACTGTCCCCTCAACTTCCTACCACCATAGGTGTACCACAAGGCTCAATACTGGGCTCACTTCTTTTTTCTGTCTTTACCAATAATCTACATAGCTTAACCCAGTATGCTACACTTATTCAGTAGGCAGATGATTCGACTTTAATCTGCACAGCCCCATCTCCAGCCATTCTGCAACAACTCACCCAGGAAGCCTTTAACTCTGTTGAAAAATGGATTTCTGATATCCAACTCACCCTAAGCCCCAATAAGACTAAATTACTATTTACCCCTAACAAATCAAAAACTGCTCCCCTCTCCTTCACCATGACCTCTAAAAATGGCACTACCATTTCCCCTACTGACCATACCAAATTGCTCGGCACTGAAATTGACAGTAATCTTCACTTCAATATCCACATCTCACAAACCGTCAAAAAAGTTCACAAAAAAATGGGCACACTATATAGACTCAAAAACTTTCTCTCAGACCAAGCAAGAGTCACCCTAGCCCAGACTCACCTATTGTCCACACTAATGTATGCAGCACCAGTTTTTACCCACATCAGAAAAATAGATCTAGACAAACTGGAATCATGTTACAATACGATCGCCAAGTTTGCTAAAAACACCACCTTCAGAACACATCAATGTGTTGCTGTAAGGGACCTAAATTGGCTAGAACTACCTCAACTACTTAATTACCACCAGCTAGTTACTGTCTACAATATTCTTAAATACCCTGATAAAACCCCATCACTAACCCAACTACTTACCCACTACACAGCAAATCGCCCTCTCCGATCTAGTGACAAATCTCTCCTCTGTATCACTAGAGCAAACAGTACTGCAGGAAAAGTGCTATATTCCCACACCATTGCTAGAAACTGGAATTGCCTTCCACCTTCGCTGACCACTGCCTCCACCACCTCACACTTCAAAAGCTCCCTCAAATCACATCTGATGAATACCTGGCTATGTTCTTATATTACTTAAAATTAAGCTTTTCTACCTTTCCTCCTCATATCCATTCACCAATACCAAGTTAGTCAATATAATCCTCTATGGGACTAAAACCCTAACAGCCATTAGCCAAGCCTGTAAGTAGCTCCTAATCCCTACTGTTTTGTAACTTCTCTGACTGCTAAAAAGTGTCTTGTCTGCTTGCATTTTTAATGTGAATATCTGATTGCTTTGTTGTATAATGTATATGTTTGTTGTACTATGTATAAAAATATTTTTCTTTTGCTTAACAATGTGGAGCTTTTCTCCCTGGGTCTCTGCTGTAAATGGACCTAGTCCAGTCGGATTTTCCCGGTTAACAAATGAAAAATAAATAAATAAAAAGAATGTTTCTATCCAACTATTAAAATACTCGCAAATCTCATTCGATCACAACCCTATAAAACCCTCCAATTGATGTATCACAGGATTAAAAGTACTGGGTTTCCTAAAAATATCAGTCACCATCTTCCAGTTGTGGATACAGTAAGGAAAGAGAGACGTTTCATGTAAACAATGTCAAGTCTGCCAATATATCAGTCAAGTCAGGAGCCCTACTAGGGATAAAATTCAAACCTTTGTTCAAAACCTAAATCTGTTCATCAGTCAGTTCAAAGGAAGAAATGTTAAAAACTAACTCACTTGAGTTTGTAGGATGTTGTGAGTTACCATCCCCATTGTTCTCCTGGGATGGTCGAGCCGCTGCACATGCCCCTTCCTTGCTCAACTCTTCGAGTGTCCTCTCTTGTAGTCTCTGTTGATGGGTAAAGGGGCTGGAAGTGAAAAGAGGCAGTGACTGTTTTACTTAATGAAGCAGAAGTAGATGGAGTCACAGGAGCAAACTCTTTAATGGCATTACCATTGCCCGAATTCATAGGTGGTGGAGTGAAGGCTTCTGTTTTATTTATACAGTAGCAATGTCAGTGTTGCTTACATTGCCAGGACCAAGACTATCCCTGGGCCAAGAGAAAACATTTCCACTCTTGAAATCTCTCAAATCTGATTGAAGTTTCGTAATCTTAGTGGCTTGCAGCCATTTTTCATACATAGCCACTTGTTCATATAAATCATCCATACTGGTTCTACATATATTCAATGTGAATTTATTCACAATATTAGACTGTAAAGTCTGAATCTTCTTTAATAACAATGTTTCAATATATAATCAATGCTCACCTGAAGGTTTAATGACTGTCAGCATTTGAGTAAGTCTGGGTACTGAGTGCCATAAGTAGGCATTTTGAAGACACATAGGCCCTGTGGAATCGCCCTATTGTAGATAGCCGCTTCCAAATGAAGCTTCTGCCATTGCAAACATTTAATTTAAAAAGTTTACCTTTCAGCTCTATGTATTGCATGTTAAAAGCAGCCTGAGGGTCATTATCAACAGCTGAATCTTCGCCTGGACCATCCTCAGTAATTGTACTCAACAGTGGGTTGCTGAGGTTAACCAGCAACTTTTTAAGCAGAAACAAAATGAGTCCTTGCATTGTCACTTTTAGTTAAAAAAAAAATAAAAAAAAAATAGACAATTATTGTGTGTGGCTTTAGACTTGAATTTTCTGAAATTGTTTGCTATTTCAGCACAATTTGCATTGGAATCCTTACTTTTTTGGAATATGAGGAATGAGTGGCCTGCTAACACTGGTAGCATGTGTAGAGTTGTGGCAGCAGAATTAAATCTAGTACCATTTTTATGACTTCACTTCCAAGCTCAGTACTGTCCAACTCCGTAGATATGGGGGTCCTAGAGGCAACTCCAGCAGCTAACCTAATGCATGAGGGCTACTAGAAGAGACATCAAGACAGTTTTAAAATCTCTTAGAACAAAGTGATGATAACAGTATCAACAACAGTTCTGTGCAACATACTACATATTTTAATGTTCTTATAAAAGAATAAAAAAAAGCTAAAGTAGTACAGAACTTTGCAACTAGGTAGCACTTTTTTGTCAGACTGTGTAAAAGGAAAATTGGTCCCTAAAGGTCTGAGCCTATTTAAACTTCCTAATTCAGATTTTTAACAAAGTCAGGTGTGAGTTAATGGACATTCTGTTTCACCATAATAAACATGCTATCAATGTCTTAGCAAAGAGGGTTAAGGGTATGAGCTGTTAATGCACCTCTTGTTGTAGTCCAGGGTTTGATTCCCTCAGCTTTCATTTGCTTTTTGTGTAACTCTGACCAAGTCACTTAATTTAGCACTGCTCCCAGGCAGAGTCTGAAAAAGGCCCATGTGCTCGTTACTCTATACTGGTTATGAAGTACATATAATTAATAACCACGCATCAGTCACAAGGCATTTTAACAAAGCTCCTCCAAATATTGTGACATCTTTTTAAGGCTGGACAAATTAGATTCAGAAGTGTTGGCAAGGATAAAAAATAGATTTAAATGAATACAAAATGTGACCTTTTTCTTTAAGTGAAAATATCAATCAGTCAGAATGGTAGACTGTCAGTAGTATTTTGAGGTGCAAACATATTAAACATAGTAGGCTACTCTCCAAGTAGTAGGGGTCAGTATCCTAGTTAGAGAGAGATGGTCTACTAGGAGACACCAGCACTTACTCTGCTGGTCATCGTCTCATCATAGGCCTGGTAGTAGCTTGGTAAGAGTTCCTGGCTATATCAGTACATTCTCTGGCTGATGGTAGGATAAAAAACCTTATTTCTTACAACAAAAATGCTGTGTGTTCTTTGAGAGGTTTCCTGGGATTAATTAACTCCTTCACTAAGTGTACACTGTTCTTAGTAAACAGACAACACAAGCATAATTCACACTTTCTTCCACCGAATTTTAGTTTTCTTACTGATTTTCTTGCAGCCTTAGATATCACAGGGGGGTATATAAAAAGATTACCACAAACTGTAGACTATATATGCACTTAGTGTAATCTTCTCTGAGTGACTAAAAAGCACAAAAATGTGGCGGAGATGTTCTTGAATACAGATTGCCGACAGTTAGTGTAGGTGTTAATGAATCTGGTGCGTTGTCTTCCATTTTATAAACATGTAGCTTTGATCCTCACAATCTTGCACAGGATACCAACAGTCTGAGAGTGCTTATGCATTCTTTCATTCTCATAAGGTACCCACAGCCCATCTTTTGGGATCTCTACTGCTTGCAAAAATCTACAAGTTAATGCAGAAGCTTACTCAAAGTATAAATTGTTTTGAAATCTGACGCTAGGTTATAGCAGATGTATGTTGTATGACAAACCAGTCATACTGACGGCAGATTTAAAAATCACTGCCTTTGATGTAATTATGCCACTTAAATGAATTACTCCTGTGAAAGATTTTATCTTTTAAAGTCATACCTTGCAAAAAACTATTTTGTGAGACTTGTAAACCCCTGTCTCTCACAAATCATTTCAACCCTAGATAAACAAACATTTAGCCAGTATCCAAAGAAAGACAGTGTCAGACTAAAAGCATATTCAACTCTACCAATCTTTTTTACATTAGATGCAACAATAACAATTTATTTATAGCTTTCAGTAATGTCTTATGAATGTACATGACAGTTGAGGTACTAAGTGTGCTTACAGCTACTGTGAGCATACATTATAGTGCCTTTAGTTTCATGAAACTTTTAGCAGTCATTCTGGAATTTTCTTTCTCCTTATCTGGATGAATGGCAAGTTTTGCCATTGTTTTGGCCCGTATATTTCTCTGCTTTTGCAAATTAAAACATTTTTGTACATCTGCAGTTTACATTTATGGTCAAACAATGATTGTTCTTAAAAAAAAAAAAAAAAAAAGTACTCTATGTAAAAACTAACAAACAATAAACTATATAACCATGCCATAGTTAAAAAAAATACAAAATGTTTTAACATTTTCCTAACCATCTGTCTTATCCAGACCTAGCTAGAACATGAGCCCAGATCTTAAAAATGTTCATATATAAAAAGCTTATTATTACTGCCTTACTTCAGTAAGCAAGAATTCCACACAAAATTTAATCATTTAATTTACAGTTTAGTGAATATTGTGTCTCAAATGTCTCAATCACTGTGTCATTGTGAACAAAGGGATTGTGTCTAGATCTAGGGATGTCATTGTTCCCCTTTATACAGCCCTCATTAGGCCAGTCATTGAATATAATGCCTCCTTTGGCATGTATCTATCCAGACACATGCAATAACAGAGATACCTTACTACAAGGATACAAGGCCCAAACAACATGCCCTACATGGATCAGTTCAGTGCATTGTTACTATATTCTGTATCTTGCTAAGAGGTGTGTTTGGCATACAAGGTATCCTCTGACAGAATGCTAATGGATTTACTTTGTTTCAGCAAGTCAAATGGCATCAGAAATACACTGACCAGAATTTTAAACATTATCTGCAACATCAACAGAATTATTTGGAGGGACAGGTATATCTCACAGAGGATACCACTGCCCTCAAATAGACTCCCCATCCACATAAAACAAAGTTCGTCCATATCCATATTCAAATGCTACTTGGATCTATGGATGGGAAACTGAAAATTTACACCAGGACTGCCCCCTTTACTACTAATGGACAGCTACAGCTCCTAAATGCTTTATCCCATGCATAGGTCCCCTCAAATTATCTGTGGTTTGATTCCAGTTATTTTCATTAGGGGTGCCATATAATTATTCTCCATGAGATGAGTAAGGCTAATCTGTGACCAAATGGGATAGGTTATTTCAAGCACAAAAAGAGAAATTGGCTAAGCTTAAAATAGCAAGGTTAGCTAGCCTAGTACTTACATATGAACTTGCATATAAATACAGATGAAATACATCAATTAAAACTTCTGCATACATTAGGAATGTAGCCTGTAGTTTGCCAACCATTCTTAAACACATTTAATATGACACGGTCTCTCTCTCTCTCTCTCTCTCACACACACACACACACACACACACACACACAGACTCACCAATACTACACAAAGAAATGTTTGCATGTTATGTAGTCCTATCTCGCCTCCATTATTACGTGTGGGTTCGGAGCCAATCCTCTGCTCCGACTCGGCTGCTTTTAGAAAGCCTGAAAACTTCTGATTGGCTCGTGGCTAGGAGGTATCCCATGGTGCATAAGCACACTCCCCAGATCTCGTTTGCCGTATCTTCAGTTGGAAGCTTTCTTGGTTGGCCGTGGCTAAGTGATACATTTTTTTATTAGTATTACTTCCTTTTCAGGAATTTATTGCTTATAGACAATTCTTCTATCATAGCTTATTACTGATAAGTCATTTTGTGACTTCCTATTTGTGACTTCTACCGGATTTGACTTGGTTTTCATATTTTTGTATTTCTGGGCCTGTTGCTGTATGGTATCCCATGAGTGTGTGTGTTGTTTGCTTTGACTAGACCGTTTAAGTTAGAGGTTCTAGTTTCGTCCCTTTTTTGTTCTTCATGGTGGTGGTGCTGTGGTAGCGTTGTCGCCTCTTAGCAAGACGTTGTCCCGTTCGATTCTCAGCTAGAGCGTCTTCTGTGTGGAGGCATACGTGAATGGGGCATGCCTTTGTTGAAGGTTGTGCGTCAGGGCTGGTAACCCGGTATGTAAAAATCCACTACCCATCATTAGCGGACCCAAGTTCCGCTGTGGCGGCCCCTAACCGGGAAAAGCCGAAAGACACAAACAAACAAACACTAGGTCCGTTTAAGTTAGAGGACCTAGCTTTCCCCCTTTCCTTTTTCTTAGAGTGTGTAGGGCTAGATCTGTTTGTTAGAGGATCTAGTTCCTCTCTTGTTGTGTGTGTGTGTGTGTGTGTGTGTGTGTGTGTGTGTGTGTGTGTGTGTGTGTGTGTGTGTGTGTGTGTGTTGGCTTTTCTTGGCTGTCAATATGTCTAAGGAATCTAAAGAACACAAACCGTCAGGCTTTAAGAAGTGCATTGTGTTCACAAAAAAATGTCCATTACTGATGGACATAGCGTTTGTGTATATTGCTTAGGGGCCATACACCTGCAAGAAACCTGCCTTTTCTGCCATTCTTTTAACCCTAGAATGCTCCAGGAATGGAAGAATAAACTTATCTTAAAAGTTCTGTTGAAACCTTCCTTCGAAGAAGATCTAGCCAGTTCCTCTTCTTCTCCTAAATCGCAGTCTTCTAGGAAGGATAATGGTAAAACTTCAAAACGGCCTTCTCCGGCTCCAACTTCTGCCACTGAATCACCACAGAAGTTACACAAAGCAGAGTTGGTATCTTTCTCTTCGGCTCCACAGTCTTCGGGGCCGATTGAGATTTTGGACATAGACCCTGCAGTATCGGTAGCAAGTGTTTCGGTGTCGATTACTAGCAGCCCTCTTCAGAGCCGGTCAATGGATATTCCACTGGTCTCCCCTAACCTTAAATTGCAGATACTACAGAGAACAAGGTCACACACGCTGTCCTCCAGATCCTCCAGGAGTCAATCTGAAGAAGACATCGAGAGAGTGGTGCTCAGACTCCTCAAGTCGTTGGCCTTGCCAAAATTTTTATAGGCTCCGACCCACTCAGTCTCAGAACTGACTCCTTTTACCTATCTTGCTGTGATTCCTCCTCCAACCCAGATTGGGCCTTTGGAGCCGATATTGCCGGTACCGAATACAGTGAAGTCTTCGGTTCCAGCACCTTGTGTGATTGTCTCGGAGCCGAGTTGTGCTCCAACACTCTTGGTGCCATCTGAAGTGTCTAGGGTGCGAAGCTCCTCAGTTGGCCCCAATGGGGACACTTGTAACTGAACTTCTTCAGTGCCGAGTCTCCCTCTTGGTGCGTCAGCCCGAGTGAGCTAGGACCCTACATCATTCTCTGAACTGATCCTTCTGGAGCCGTCAGCACCACCAGTTTCTTCGGAACCGAGGCGTCCTTCAGCACCACCAGTTTCTTTGGAACCGAGGCGTCCTTCAGAACCAGAGGAATCAGTCTTCGTGAAGATGAGGAGCATACTGGATAGCTCATCTGCCCCACGTAGAAGTACCGATGCTATAGTCCCTCAAGCGCCAACTACAGTCTCAGCATCTTCTCTTCTCCCGGATGGCAGAGACCCACAGCCTCAGGACCCCCACTTGGGTGGCCCCCAATCTTCCGAGGCCTCCCCAGAGAACCCCATTGAGGAGCCCCCTCAGAAGAGATCATGTAAGAGGAAGCATGTAGACTCCCCTGATGAGTCTCTCACATCTGACACTGACCTCGATGAGTCGGAGGGGTCCCCTAAGTCATCCTCTGAAGATGTCTCCTTTGCAGACATCTTGGAGATCATCAGGCAGAGAGGCAGCTGGCCCACTGTTACCCCGTCTGATGAGGAGTCAGTGTACCTGAAGGCTTTTGGGTCTCAACCCTCAGCTTCATGGGTTTCTCCCCCATTTGACGAGTTATTGGATCTTGTGAGTCAGAAGGCATGGCAGACTCCTGATGTCATCAAACCAATCCCCAGGAGATTCAACAAGTTTCTTTCCACCCCTAAAGACAAAGAATTTTAATCCAAGGGCTTACCTGTAAATGCCATGGTGGTGGTTGTGGTGGCCACTAAGAAGGAGCTAGCAGAGACTTCTTCTTCTATCCATCCACCCGAATAATGGATAGATACAGGAAGCGTATCTTCTCTTCAGCGGCCTTTACACTCCGATCGCTGAATTATCTATTACACTTCATGAGACTTCAGAGAGATCTCCTGAAGGAGTTAGGAGATACTCTTCAAGGTACCTCTACTGAAGGAGTCCCATCTACAGTATCTACTCACTTGGCTACCTTAACATCCATTGTTATCTCCTCCATGAGGTTGATCTCATACGCAACTGATGGTGCGAATAGGGCGGCCGGTTCAGGAGTCTCCTTAAGGAGACACTCCTGGCTGCACCTATGCAATTTTGCTGAACCTTTCAAGTCTACATTCACCAATGCTCCCATTGACGGATCCTCTCTTTTTGGACCCAAGGTGAAAGATACCCTCACCAGGTGTGAACAGGAAGGAAAGACTCTCTCTGCCATGGGAGTCCGTTTTACCGTTCCTTCTAGACCTTACCCTAAAGGTCAGAAGAGTGGCAAAATGTGGTTCAAGAAATCACAGAGATCTTTCCAAGATGCACAGGGTGATTCCTCCTTCAGAGGCAGGGGAGGAGGAACAGATGGTAGGCATCACCCTAGACGCAGGGGATGTCCACAAAATCAGGGAGGTTGCGATTCCTTTCATGACCGTCCCTATCAGCGCTCCTGAAGTGGAACCCAACTGTGCGTCTTTGTAGCCGGTCGGGGGTCGCCTGTCTTTGTACACAGAAGCCTGGCTAAATATCACCCAAGACAAGTGGGTACAAGGCATCATCACCAGAGGTTACTCTATACCCTTTTCCCTTCCACCACGGCCTCTCAAAAGGATCCCAGATCTACCACTCAATCACAGGGATCAAGCAGCTATAGAGATAGAAAAGCTGCTATTAAAAAGAGTTATCCAAAAGGTCCTGGCAGACCTGACAGGATTCGGAACATACTCAAGATTCTTTTTAGTTCAAAAAGAACAGGAGACTGGAGACCCATTTTAGATCTCAGCAGGTTAAACGAGTATTTAAAGAAGTCCAAGTTCCGAATTGTCACTCTACAATCCTTACTCCCTCTGTTAGGGAAAGAAAGTTGGATGTGCTCAATAGATTTCCAAGACGCCTACTACCACATCAAGATGGACAAAGCATCAAGGAGTTTTCTACGCTTCTGGCTGGGAGCCAATCATTACCAGTTTTGGGCGCTGCCTTTTGGTATCACCGCAGCCCCCCGGGTGTTCACCAAATGCATGGCAGTAGTGACAGCCTATTTGAGGCATCAGGGTATCCAAGTTTTTCCATACCTGGATGATTGGCTCCTAACCACCACCACCAGACATCTTCTAGTTCAATCCAGAGACTCCACAATCAAGCTCTGTTCCCAGTTGGGAATCTCTCTAAATTGGGGAAAAATCCTTAACTTTGCCCACTCAATCTATAACCCTTATAGGAGCAAACATAGACACAGTCTCTATGATAGCCAGACTACCAACAGACAGAATACAAAATCTTTCACAGCAGATTTATAGTATACTTCCCCTTTGAAGAGTCAAAGCGAAGGTGGTGTTACAACTTCTTGGAACAATGGTGTTGACTATAACATTGGTACCATTAGCAAGACTACATATGAGAATACTCCAATGGCTCCTGTCTTCCCAGTGGTCTTTTCAGCAGATGCCCCTGTATCACCAGATACTAACCACAGATTCTTGCAAAAAGGATCTCCGTTGGTGGATTCAGCAAGGTCACCTCTCCACAGGGACTCCCTTTGTACCGCACAAACCCGTTGCCACTGTGACCATGGATGCCTCTCAGGGTGGGGGGGCATTATCTAGGCAGGACTGTCCAAGGCACATGGCAAGATCATGAGGCCCATCTGCATATCAATGTCCTAGAGATGAGAGCGGTGCTTTTAGCATTGCAAGCACTTCACAACTTTCTCCCTCTAGGGATGATAGCTATCCAGACGGACAACATGTCAGTGGTATGGTATCTAAACAAGCAAGGAGGAACCAGGTCTTACCCCTTATGTCAAGAGGCCCTGCCAGTTTGGAACTGGGCAATTTCTTTCCAACGCTTTCTCATTGCAACACACATCCTGGGGACATCATGTGTGATAGCAGACAAGCTAAGCAGGGCAATTTTGTTACCTCACAAATGGTCTTTGAACCAGAAAGTGGCCCGTCAGATCTTCCACAAGTGGGGACAACCCTACTGTGATCTCTTTGCCAGCCCTATCAATGCCAAATGCAGCAACTATTTCTCCCTCATTCCCCCTCCGGGAAAGTCTCCGAGAGATGCACTCGTCCACAATTGGCCCCCTGGACTTCTTTATGCATTTCCTCCTTTTCCACTCATTCCCAAAGTTATACAGAAAGCAATGTTGTTGGGAAGCAAGATGATCCTCATCACTCCTTACTGGCCTCGTCAGATTTGGTTTCCTTTCCTCAGGCCTCACCGGGTACACTATCCATGGTCCCTGGACCCAGTTCCAGACCTCTTGACACACATGTCAGGTTCTGTTCATCCCTGTCTCCACACACTCAAACTGACAGCATGGTGGCTCATGTTCCATCATTAGTCAGACTTCACAATATGTCTCCAGCTGTAACCCATATCATTACCTCTTCTCATAAGCCCTCAACTAGAAAATTGTATAACAGCAAATGTAAGAGATTTTCTATATGGGCAGACAACAGAAAGGTTAATCCATTTGCAGCTCCTATTCCTATTGTCTTAGAGTTCCTATCAGAACATTTTCACCAGGGATCAGCAGCTGCTACACTCAGAGTTCAGCTAGCAGCGATATCTAATTTTCATGTGGGTGTTAATGATTATAATCTTATGTCCCACAAACTTTGCAAGGCTTTTCTCAAAGTTTATATGATGTTAAGACCTCCCGTTCAAGATCCCATCCCTCCCTGGGATCTAAAGCTAGTCCTTTCTAAACTTACTTCACCACCTTTTGAACCAGCCCATAGCTGTCAATTGAAATTTCTGTCATGGAAGACTCTTTTTCTGATGGCGATAACTTCAGCCAGATGAGTTTCCGAACTGCAAGCCCTATCAGTTAAACCTCCATACTTAATTTTTCACAAAGATAGGGTCTCTCTCTCCGGATGAATCCTTCCTTTATCCCCAAGGTCTGCTCTCATTTTCATTTGAATCAAACTATCGAATTGCCAGTTTTCTTCCCCAATCACACCAATAAAGCAGAGTATAGAGTTCTCCAATTGGATGTGCACAGGCAATTGCGTTTCTACATCCACAGAACTAAAGGATTTAGAAAATCAGACCAGCTATTCGTTTCCTTTGCTGAAACAAGAATGGGTTTTCCAGTTTCTAAAGTCACATTATCAAACTGGATTTCTAACTGCATCTCGTTTATTTATACTTCTGAAGGAAGAGAGTTACCCCTTAAAGTCAGAATGCATTCTACCAGATCATTTTCTACTTTTGCTGCCTTCCAAGCCAGGACTCCTATTGATAATATATGTGCAGCAGCAACATGGGCTACCCCTCATACCTTCATTTCCCATTATAAATTGGATTTAACTTCCAGGGGTAGAGCTTCATTTGGTTCCACGGTACTCAGGAGTATCTTCAGTGAGCCACCCATTGAAGATGCTAGGGACGCTGTCCCACATGTAATAATGGAGGCGAGATAGGACTACATAACATAAAAAAGTTATGTACTCACCATAACGTTCCACGTATGTAGTCCATCTCGCCGAACATTATTACAAACATAAAGAAGTTATGCACTCATCATAACGTTTCATGTATGTAGTCCATCTCACTGAACATTATTACAAACATAAAGAAGTTATGCACTCACCATAACGTTCCATGTATGTAGTCCATCTCGCTGAACATTATTACAAACATAAAGAAGTTATGCACTCACCATAACGTTCCATGTGTGTAGTCCATCTCGCCGAACATTATTACGAACCCACCCACCAGCCCCCTTCCTGGAGGATCTGGAAAGAGTTTCTATGGTTGTCTTTTACTATAAAAGACACTTTTATTAGGGTTTTTTGTCCGTACCTTTGCTCTCTTTTTTCTACATTTTCTCCTTTTATAGACTAGCAACAAACACGATCTGGGGAGTGTGCTTATGCACCATGGGATACCTCCTAGCCACGAGCCAATCAGAAGTTTTCAAGCATTCTAAAAGCGGCTGAGTTGGAGCTGAGGATCGGCTCCGAACCCACACGTAACGTTCGGCGAGATGGACTACATACATGGAACGTTATGTTGAGTACATAACTTCTTTTTTTATCTTTATGTATCCTAGATATATTTATTTATTTATTGCATTTGTTTACGGGGATGGTCCACTGGGCCTAGGTGAGTCTATTTTCAGTGGAGGCCCGGGGAGAAAAGCTCCACATATATAACCAGTAGATATAAGAACACACAATACAGAGTGACATACAATTACAATAGAGTAAATTTCAGAAATTGACACTAGTCCAAAGTATAGACAGCCACACTGAAAAGAAGATAATATAATAACAACAGTGCTACTGTTGTGTACATATTTTTTACATTGTTACATTGTTGTGAATCATTAATATTGAAGGTGAAATTGTCTGATGGGTATTAGGTTTGAGATTAATTATTGGTTGAAGGTATTAGCATCTGAAATTTGGCAAGATAGATTGAGAGCTTGTGCAGTTGTTATGGTAAAATAGTGAGGAAAAGTATGAGTATTGGAATGGAATGATGAAAGAATAATAGTGGGGAGATGGGTTTTTAAGGAGGTGTTATTTAGAGAAGAAAGATGTTTTCTTGGGGAGATCTTAAAGAGAACAGGATTCCTGATGGTTTTAATTGAAGGTGGAAGGGCATTTCAGAGTTTTGAGACAGTAAAAGAGTACAGCATGGTGTATGCAGATATGGTGTAAATATGGCATGAATAACACTACATCTTGGAAAGATGTATTGTTTAAAATGTAGCATTTGGAAGGTTTTTTTTTTTAATGCAAGCCCTTCTTTCTCTCTCTACTATCCTGACGTTATATCAAATCAGGAAAAGTGAAAGACCGTATATATCTTATTAAAACTGATATCTTGTCTGATGAGCTCAACTAACACTTACATGGGGTGCAACTGCCCTTGTCAGACACACATTTGTCCATGTTCTTTATCAAATAAAGAATTACATTTAAAATGTACTCTCTAACATTTAAAGTGCTGTCCTAGAGCTCATCCATTAGCCCTGAGCACTAACCAGAATAATGACAATTTAGGGTGCTAATTAGGTGGGGACGCGCTTCTTTCATTAAAGGAATGTACCACCAGCTATGCCTGCTACCATACTCATGCTAGTCTGTGTGTGTCAAGTGGTGAGATTGAAGAATGTATTTTAAAACTAATGGAGTGAATTTTAAAGGTAATTATTTTTAAATGCTGAATGTCCAAAGATTTGCACATTATGAGAGCGGCAACTACAGTGGTGTGAGTGGGCTGCCACCCTCAGACACTTCTTATAGCTTCATAGGTGTGTACTAGGCAAATGGCCCTGGAGCCTTTACAAGCCTAGCCCATAGAATTACCCTGGCATCGTGTCACCCGACCTTAGTTCCCAGTGCCTCTGTCGAGTAGAGCAAGTGGAGTAATCCATGGGGAGAATTTTCTATTTCCCATCAACTCATCAAGATTTCTCTTGAAGAGGGCCAGTGAGGTGCTCTGCTTGACTTGTATGGGAAGTCTATTCCATAGCACGGGCAGTCTCTGGGTTATGAACCTGTCCCTCCAGCATATTATTTGTGCTGGAGAGAATTTAACAAAGGCTAAACACTGCTGAAAAGACTGTATATAGGATTAAACATGATATTTGTCTCATTGTTTTAGTTTGCATGCTACCGTCTAAGATATTTTATTTATTACATAACTTTGTTGTTTTCTCCAGAGTAGTCCGGAGACCCCATCCTGAGAAAAAATTACCCCCTGTTTCAGTTTTGGTCAGGCAAATTAATACAGTTAAAAAAATATAAAAAAATAAAGTAACAGTATATCTTAAATGTTTACTTAATGTGGAAACCATTCTCAGTTAGATTTTATAACAGGTCTGCATATTCAACTTCTACTAATGCTTCCTTGAAAAGGTGTCATGACACCCTTATTTCTTTAATGGTCTACTTTCAACTTCACATACCTGGTCTCCAGCACATTGAATGCAAACTAGTATAGTATGTGCTGTGCCATAGCTCTAAATTAGTGCATGGTGGAGTATGTACCCTTGTAGAAACAATGACCACACACTGCTTATTCCTGCTCGCTACTTATGGTATTCAGGTGACAAAAACATATCATGTAGAATCTGCTTATGCAGTGCATTAATATAAACTGCGAAGCACTCCATGAACTAATAACCAATAGCAAGAAGCTGTGTGCTCCCATAATTCCACAATGCATCAGAACCACCAAAAAGGCAATGAAATCCATATTACTATTAAAATTCTTTTAATAATACCAACTATTGAGCACAAATTAAAAAACAATATTGCTCATTTGTCCTGCTCAAAATACCAAGGGATTCCATCAGAACATAAAATCCAACTGATTCACAAACTTAAATAGTTCCTAATCACGTGATTCATGATATATGTAAAATATGTGATTTCAATGTAAATAAATTTTTCATATGTAAAATTCTAATGAAGTCTCTTGCTATTTTGAGTGGGGCCAAAGCTCAATATTGAGGTATTAGACATATTTCAGAAACTCTATGAAAACTTCTGTAAAGCAGAGAAATAGGTAAACCAAGAAAAGGTACAAATAGAAATATTTATGGAAGACTTAATTATGCCAAGATTAGTAGAAGACAAAGCTCAATAACTATGATAGGAAGAGGTGAAATAAAAACAGTGATACATAATCAGTCAGCAGGGAAATCACAGGAAAAAATTCTTGTGGAAATCTGGAAGTTAGGAGAGAAGAAATTAATAACGATTTGGAAGTTTTAAAAATATTTTAAATGGGTGGGGGAGACAGCATCTTGGAAGAAAGCTGTGGTTACTGTTACCCAGAGAGAGTAAAGACTCTACAGACCCATTTCAGTTTTAAACCATAATTACAAGATGTTTGTCCATACTAGTTGAGAGAGACAAAGGTATTACCAAAGTTCAAAAACCCAAATGTGGTGTAGATTACTGGTTCAGACAGCAAAATATCAAAAATATAACAAGTAAAGTCGATGAACCAAACCACAGCCAGCAACAAATTAATAAAAAGAACTTCATTTAATGGTAAGCGCTTTCGCAGCAAGTAATGCATCTTCATCAGACACGCAAACACTGCAATACCCTGCATTTAAACAACAACCAATAAAATCATTTGTTCAATTTCATATGGAAATAAAAAAAAAAAACTAATAAAAACACAAACTTGCAAATAAACACCAAATGGAAGAAAAAAAACATGCTAAGATCCAAAATTGAGTATAAAAGTAAGCACTTTCGTTTACTACATTAAGCAAACTTCATCAGACAAGATAAAACACAAGTACACTCGTATTTAAATGTAAAAAAATTAATGTGACATCATTTCCTTCAAAACCAAACCTCCAATTAAAGTACCAAACCAGAAAAATAAAACTGTTCTGTAAATGTCCAAGTAATACATACAATAAATAAAGAACAAAAAATGTATATGTTCTAACAATAAATAGATAAACATAATAGACATGTACATATATGAATATATATGTTATGTTATTAAAGCCCTCAGTTTCAATATACATTTGATAGATACTGAGTCATTTAAACCGGGGGCAGAAAAGGCATTCAGCCTTAGTTGCCAAATGAATTCCCTTTCCTCAATTTTCAAGTCTATGGGTCCCCTCTCACATTTTCGTAGATTTTTTCAATAACTAAAAATCTAAATTCATGTTCAGGAAAACAATTAATAATTAATAAAGTAATTAATGGCTAATGCATTATTTAAGTTCAATTTATTAACGGCATAAATGTGCTCATAAATCCTGCTTTTAAGTGGCCTCCCAGTTTTGCCTACATAAAAAGCTGGACATTTTGAGCATGTAGCCAGATACACTAATCCTTTAGTATTACAGTTGAATTTATCTTTAATATCAAAAATCTTCCCTCTAATACTAAATTTACTACCAACTTGTATGTACTGACACCAACGACATGCCTGGCATTTATACATGCCACAATGAGGTTGATAGCATCTTGTGTTAACCCCTTCAACGATGTTTTTCAAATTCAGACCCTTTCTAAACACCAAATTGGGTGAATCACCTACTTGGTGTCTAATATTGGTATCATCCAAAAGGAAACACCAATTTTTAGTCAGAATAGATCTTAACAGGGGACATCAGTAGAAAAGGTGGTAATGAAACTCAGGCTAACTATATTCTTGTCAGGAAGTTTTTCAACTATTATTAAATCTGGTGTTGTCACTTCATCAATCACATTGTCAGCTTTTGTATAGGTTCCCTCTAAAAAGGTGCAGATAGTTTGATGGCTATTATTTGTTTGAGGCCTAAAACTATGATGTTCATTATTAAACAAAGGTGTAAAATACCCATTAGACCTTTTTGTGGAGACTTCACAAATCAAATCATTAACCAATTTGTCAGGGTAACCCCGCTTGATAAACAAATTTCTCAAAAAAATACATTCCTCGTTAGTCAGATTCTAAGGAGACCATCCTTGCAGCCCGAACTAGTTGACCTTTAACGACACCTCTCTTCTGAAAATAGGGGTGGCAGCTTGACAAGTGTAAAAAAGAATCAGAATATGTTGATTTCCTGAATATTTTGGAATTAAATCTATGGGTGTTGCAATTCTTACTTAGATCGACATCCAAAAAGGAAATCCTGTCAGTGTTAAATTCCCATGTAAATTCCAAAAAGTCAGTATAATTAGTAATATGTTTCACAAAACATTCAGCCGAAGCCACATCCCCACGCCATAAAATGAATATGTCATCAAGGTAACGGGTATACCACACTGCTCTCTCCCGAAAGATAGTGTCCACAAAAAGGTAATTTGTCTCCCAAAATGCCATCACAGTGTTAGCAAATGTAGCTCCACAAGGAGAGCCCATAGCTACACTGTTTTTTTGCAAAAATAATTCCTCGTTGAACATAAAGAAATTATGGTTTAATACTAGCTCTAATAAGTATGTAACTAAATCAATACATGGACAATCTACCCATTTCTTTAACATAAATTCTCTAACCCATTCACACCCAAGATCTTGTGGGATGACGGTATATAAATCCTGTATATCTATGGTGAGAAAATTCAGATCTTCTGAAAATGGGAAGCTGTTCATCGCTGTTAAATAGGCCCATGAATCTTTACAAATTTGAATCTCGTCTTTCAAGACTAGTTTGAGCTTGGCATCAACAAATTTGGCGCACCCATAGGTGATAGATTGCCTTCCGTCAATAATAGGGTGGAAGGGAGGGTTGTTAAAATCCTTATGTATTTTGGGTAAACCAAATAACATAGGAGTCAAGGGATATTCCATTGATAAAAATTGGTATAAATCAAGGTCAATACATCCCTCAATGAATAGGTCATTACTGAAGCCTTTCAAACGCTGGTCTGCTCCATTCATTTCATTGAGGGAAACCGTAATATAAGAGTCAGATGCCAATAAGGAACAAATCCTGTTGTCATAGAATTCCTTATCCATAAAGACCAACCAACCCCCCTTGTCAGGCTTCATAACTCGAATGTTGGCAAACTTAAGACCCGCCAATATGTCCCTTTCAGTTTTAGATAGATTTAAATGTTGGTTATTTTGGTATCTTCCTAATAAATTCCTAAAATCATTCTCACAAATCTTCTCATATAGTGAGATTGAAGGGTGTATAGGAGGATTAAAAACACTAGATACCCTATAGTCCTTAATCAAACATGATTTGTTACCGAAAAGGACATTCAAATTCAACTTCCTTGTGTACATTTTTAAATCTATCAAAAGTTTAGCTAGATCACTATTAGCCGAGGGAACAAAGGACAAACCCTTGGCCAATACTTCTATTAGAAGTGGATCAGGGCTAAAATCAGAGTATTTATAAATTTGAAAATAACCAGTATTATTAGTTAAAACTTTAACTGGTTTCAAACCATTAACTGGGTTAACAAATTTGTTCAACAAATCAAAGGGAACTACCTCCTTCTCCTGTTCCTTTTCTTCCAAGATTGCCTTTGTTGTGGGTGGTTTTGTGTTCTTCTCGTACCCCCTCTCTGATTCCCCTGAAAACCCTGATTAGAATCAAGGTTACCATTAGTATTATTAGTCCTGTTTGCAAGTCTTTCACTTCTCCTAACTGGGGATGAGTGCTCAGCAGCCATGTCATTAATTGAAATATTATCATTCTCAATAACATCAGACACATTGTCATTAGCATCTACATTACCAGTGAACTTTTGTTCGACATTTCTGTTTAAAGGTGGCAATGGATAAGCTAAACCCTTATTGTATGCTGTAGAATCTCTGTTTAATTTTCTAATCTTATTCTCTTTAATTTTGATTAAAGTATTATCAATGCTTGAAAAAATATGTAAAAAGTCATATTTATATCGTATAAAGTCTTTGTCACTTCGTATATTAGAATCCAACTCAGTCAAATCCGATTTTAAAAAGTTCATTTGTGCAACATAATTCTGAACAAGTAGTTGCATGAATTCCACACCCTGTCGATCAAAAAGTTTTAATAAATCCTTATGAAATGCTGAATTATTAACTAAGCCCATGGGGAATCGCCATTGTCTTAACCCCTTAGGCACTTGCTGTCTATCAATACATTCGGTAAGGTATTGTACCTCAATTTGTAATTTCTTAAATTGAAATAGCTTAGAGTCATAAATTTTAAGTCTATTAATCAAGTTACTTTCATTATCATTGTTGTTAATGTTCAAAGAATCAGTACGAAGAGACCCATTCAAAAATAAAGCAGGGTCCTTCAACCAGTCTTCCAAAGAAGGTAAAATAGCAGAAGTACTTACTGCAGGAGCAGCAGCAGTTCTGTTCGCGTTAAAATTATTAATGTTCACTCTATCCAAATCCATGAATGGAGTACGAAGTCCAGAATGGGTGGAATTTTCTCACTATAGATATACAGGATTTATATACCGTCATCCCACAAGATCTTGGGTGTGAATGGGTTAGAGAATTTATGTTAAAGAAATGGGTAGATGGTCCATGTATTGATTTAGTTATATACTTATTAGAGCTAGTATTAAACCATAATTTCTTTATGTTCAACAAGGAATTATTTTTGCAAAAAAAACGGTGTAGCTATGGGCTTTCCTTGTGGAGCTACATTTGCTAACACTGTGATGTCATTTTGGGAGACAAATTACCTTTTTGTGGACACCATCTTTCGGGAGAGAGCAGTGTGGTATACCCGTTACCTTGACGACATATTCATTTCATGGCATGGGGATGTGGCTTCGGCTGAATATTTTGTGAAACATATTACTAATTATACTGACTTTTTGGAATTTACATGGGAATTTAACACTGACAGGATTTCCTTTTTGGATGTTGATCTAAGTAAGAATCACAACACCCATAGATTTAATTCCAAAATATTCAGGAAATCAACATATTCTAATTCTTTTTTACACTTTTCAAGCTGCCACCCCTATTTTCAGAAGAGAGGTGTCGTTAAAGGTCAAGTAGTTCGGGCTGCAAGGTTGGTGTCCTTAGAATCTGACTTTAACGAGGAATGTATTTTTTTGAGAAATTTGTTTATCAAGCAGGGTTACCCTGACAAATTGGTTAATGATTTGATTTGTGAATACTCCACAAAAAGGTCTAATGGGTATTTTACACCTTTGTTAAATAATGAACATCATAGTTTTAGGCCTCAAACAAATAATTGCCATCAAACTATCTGCACCTTTTTAGAGGGAACCTATACAAAAACTGATAATGTGATTGATGAATGACAACACCAGATTTAATAATAGTTGAAAAACTTCCTGACAAGAATATAGTTAGCCTGAGTTTCATTACCACCTTTTCTACTGATGTCCCCTGTTAAGATCTATTCTGACTAAAAATTGGTGTTTCCTTTTGGATGATGCCAATATTAGACACCAAGTAGATGATTCACCCAATTTGGTGTTTAGAAAGGGTCTGAATTTGAAAAACATTGTTGAAGGGATTAACACAAGATGCTATCAACCTCATTGTGGCACGTATAAATGCCAGGCATGTCGTTGGTGTCAGTACATACAAGATGGTAGTAAATTTAGTATTAGAGTGAATATTTTTGATATTAAAGATAAATTCAACTGTAATACTAAAGGATTAGTGTATCTGGCTACATGCTCAAAATGTCCAGCTTTTAATGTAGGCAAAACTGGGAGGCCACTTAAAAGCAGGATTTATGAGCACATTTATGCCATTAATAAATTGAACTTAAATAATGCATTAGCCAGACATATTAATTGTTTTCCTGAACATGAATTTAAATTTTTAGTTATTGAAAAAATCTACGAAAATGTGAGAGGGGGACCCATAGACTTGAAAATTGAGGAAAGGGAATTAATTTGGCAACTAAGGCTGAATGCCTTTTCTGCCCCCGGTTTAAATGACTCAGTATCTATTAAAAGTATATTGAAACTGAGGGCTTAATAAGATAACATATATATTCATATATGTACATGTCTATTATGTTTATTTATTCTTAGAACATATACATTTTTTGTTCTTTATGTATTACTTGGACATTTTCAGAACAGTTTTATTTTTGTGGTTTGGTACTTTAATTGGAGGTTTGGTTTTGAAGGAAATTATGTCACATTATTTTTTTTACATTTAAATACGAGTGTACTTGTGTTTTATCTTGTCTGATGAAGTTTGCTTAATGTAGTACACGAAAGCGCTTACTTTTCAATTTTGGATCTTAGCGTGTTTTTTTTCTTCCATTTGGTGTTTATTTGCACATATGGAAATAAAACCATTTCTCATTTAAAGGTACATAAAACTTAAAAGAAACTGGTCATTTGAACAGTCCCCTTGCCTGTAAAATTGGTTTTATAGAAATTTTATCATTAATTCTTTTTCCCATGGTGGCTCTCATCCTGATAATCCATTCTAATTCTGCTCTCTCAGTTATGTTTCTGATATATCCCCCTCTTTCATTACTGGGGATTGTTATATTACAATGAACTTAAAAGTATGTGTATGATCATGTAAGGCTACATGTTTAGCAAAAGCATTAGACTCAACACCTCTGAATATATCATATATATATGTTCCCTCATGCGCTCTTTCAGCATCTGATTAGTTTTCCCTATATAGAAGGAAAAACATATCTTACAGTATGCTAAATAAACAAGATCAGTAGTACTACAGTCAGCCTTCAATGTAAATTCCCATACCTTTCCTGTACCTGTATGAATAATAATGAAAAACTCCATACCCATGAACTACCACATAGGCGGTAGTAAACTTAACACCGAAAGTGTGATAAGAGACCTTGGGACACAGGTGGACAGTAGTCTCTCCTTTGATAATCACATTGCCATAGTAGTCAGGAAATCCTTCTACGTGGCACACCTTATCACAAAAGGTTTCTCATCCAGGAAAATAGAGGTCATTGTTCCCCTCTACTCATCACTCATTAGACCCATTATAGAGTACAACGCCCCTTTTGGTATGTACCTCACAAGACATCTACAACAACTGGAAAGGCCGCAGAAATACCTCACAAAGAGGATTACCGGCCTCAAACATATGCCCTATGCAGACCGTCTCAAAAATTTCCAGCTTTACTCCATCGCATATCGCCTACTCAGAGTCGATCTCTGCCTAAGATACAAAGCTATGTCAAACCCAGAGCTGCTGGACATGCTCCACTTAAAGAAATCCCAATCCCTCCGAGCTACATGCTCTAGGGACCTAAACCTTGTCACCACAATAAACAGAACATGCTGGAGGGATAGATTCCTGTCCCAGAGACTTCCCATACTCTGGATCAAACTACCTATCTATATCAAACAAAGCTCCTCATTAGCACTCTTCAAGAAAAATCTTGATGATCGGATGGGAAATAGGAAATTCACCCCGGGGATCACTTCTGTGGCTCTGCTCGACAGTGGCACAGAAAAATAATTTTCCTAGGTGGCAAAAGCCAGGGTACCATTTTGGCTAGGCTTATATAGGCCCTAGGGCCAATAGCCTAGTACCCCCCTATGAGCCTGTGATAGTAAGACACAAGTAGTAAAAATGTTCCTAGTCTCTTTAGTTTTTATATGTATTTTTATCAACCAGAGGAGAAGTTGTGGATGATAATAAAGAGCTGAACGAAATTATTTGTGAGGTTAAGAGGGCAAGAGTTAAGTGGTATAACCTGATTTCCCCTAAAAAATAAGAGGGGGGTTGGGGTTGTCTGATCTGAAGAGATACATTAGAGCTGTGCATTTAATAGCTTCATAGATTAGTACTAAGCTAACTGTCCTTGCGAGCCATTTTAAGCCTAGCCAATTATCCCTTGTGAGACTCAAACCCTACACCTTGTGTTTGTAAGGCAAACACCTTAACCATTAGGCCACCCTCCCAACCCAGGAAATTCTTCTATGTGGCACACCTCATCACAAAAGGTTTCTCATCCAGGAAAAAGAGGTCATTGTTCGTCACTCAGACCCATTATAGAGTACAATGCCCCTTTAAGGCTTGTATACATAACTCAAGCAGAAGTTTATAAATTAGTGGAAAACATGATGAAACATGGGGGATGAGACTAGCATTCTCCACCCTTGTAGGTCTTTTTCATTATACTGTGTTATCGTTTGGACTTCAGGGAGTTCCTGACATTTCTCAAAGACTCATTGCTAAAGTTTTGAAGCCACATGCCTAGTACTCAGCTGTGAACTTTAATGACATATAAATTTATTCCAAAAGATAGTCACATTTATCCGAAATACAAACTGTGTTGGACTTTTAGGAAAGGTTGGACTTGGAGATAATACTATCAGAAGCAAGTTTTACTTGACAGAAGCCTGATATGTAGGATAATAGATTTGCTACCATAGCCTGTTCATGTACAGATCTTTCAAAAGTTAAGTTCCCCACCTAAGTAAAGTGGACTGTAATAACAGATAAGGATTTCAACCAAGTGAAAACCATTTTGGGTTCAGACCCAGTACTCGTTTCCCCTGACATTGGTAAACCTTTTATTGTGTACACTGATGTATCTGAAGTAGGATTAGAAGCTGTTCTAGTCTGGTACCCCAAAAGAAAGTTAACTGAGTGAGTGTCTCACTGTCGTATGGGAACTTACTTCATTTCAGTATTACCTGCTAGACAGAAACTTAACATAAGTAATTGACCATGCTCACCTGCAATGGTTATGTAAGCAATGGGACATGAACTAATTATGCAGACTGAATTTATTAGTGCAACCCTTTCATTCTGCTACTTGGTATAGACCCGAGAGAGAAAAATCCAGATGGGATATTCTGGTTCCA
Organism: Protopterus annectens; assembly: GCF_019279795.1. Taxonomy (NCBI): domain Eukaryota; kingdom Metazoa; phylum Chordata; order Ceratodontiformes; family Protopteridae; genus Protopterus; species Protopterus annectens. The sequence continues at coordinate 398,515,918 of NC_056743.1, read as the reverse complement.
TGAACAAACCTAGTCAACACAGAAAAGTGGGCTCTGCACTGGGAGAGGATTGTTGTGGCATGGTGGCTTTTGAAATGCTGTTCTTTTTTTTTTTTTTTGATGCATGCTATATCCATAATATATTATAGTATGAACTGGTTGTGAATATACCATATATTATGGTAAGATGATATTTAACAGCTTAAATAGCCTGAAATATGACCTGTCAGGGCAAGTGGAGTCCCTATTCAACCACAGCCTCTGCATAGGCTTTGTGCCACATGAATGGAAGACTGCGGTGGTCAACCCTTTGTGCAAAGGCCAACCATCAACAGAGTCTGGGAACTACAGACCCATTAGTCTGAATAGTCTTCTATGTGTAGCTATGGAAAGAATTATCATAAAAATAATTAACAATTACATAGGAAACCTTTAGACACTGCACCCAACCCAATCTGATTTCATGAAAGGCAAGACATGCCTACTGAACCTGGTGGACTTACTTAAGAAGGTCATCAAGGCAATGGATGGGTGCAATATGGTATATATACTGCCTACCTTGACCTAGCTAAGGCATTTGGTATAATACCCCACATGGGCATTGTAGGCAAACTTATGGAATTAAGTATAAACCCCAATGTAACTCACTGGATTACCAGCTGGCTCACAGACAGGACCCAGGAAGTTTGGATTGGAGAGACTATCTTCACAAAAAGGCCAGACAACAGTGAAGTCCCTCAGAGCTCTGTGCTGGGTTCACTTGTGTTTGGTATCTGTTTTTTTGGAAGTCAAGGCTGATATCAAGGACCTCTGGCTATTAAGTTTGCAGATGACTGCAAGCTAGGAGCACTCATAGAAACCCTCCAAGATACTAACATCTTGCAGAAAGATTTAACACAGACAAATGAATGGTGCCAAAGCACTCCATGCCAAGAAGTGCATAATAGTACCTTTTGGGAAGTTGGCCACTCAAGGAAATTAATTCATTGATAAAAGACCCTTAAAAGTAGACACAGACACAGTATGCAGGGATATGGGGATTTACATGATACATATTGGTCGAATTCCAGGTTACTAAAGTAGTAATAAAATCATTCTGTGTTACTCAACTTATAAGTAACGGCATGACATCTAGTTCCAGGGCAGTTATTGTGCCACTGTACTCAGCCCTCATCAGACCCATCATTTGGTACAGTGAAGGTGAACCTATGACACTTGTCTCAAAGGTGACACGCCACAACATTTTGGGTGACACACCAGTGTTCACCAACACCTGAGTTACCAAATAAACTGCTTTGCATTTGTTGCTTGTGTGAAGTGCATTGAATTATTTTGTGCCAGAAGCCAGTTCAACAACACTGCTGCAGAGGTAAGGAAGTTATTAACCTCAAAGACTATTTTGGTGTACGTTCTTAATAGAGTATGCAATAGGCAGTGCTGACATTTTCTCTTCATGGTTACACTTCTGCAAAGGGCAAGTAGTCTGCCTTTCTAGGTGTTTGTTGTTTTACATTCCTCTCAACTGTCTCTCTTAATCTCTCATAAACCTAGCAACTTTTTCAATTTAATGACAATTAGATTTATAGACTAATTTTATTTCAGAAAATGTATATTAATCCATGTTAATTTTTTGTGTCTCAAATTAATAGTACTAATAGTTTTAACTGTCCATTTCTTATTTCTAGATTTGTCACTGATTCTGATGAGATTTATCCCTGATGTATTGACAGCCATGCTGTTTTATTTTTATTTATTTTTTAACTTATTTTATTTTTTATTTGTTTTGGGGGTGACATGCATGCAGAGTCAAGTTAGGCATTTTCCAAATTTTTGACACGCCAAGCCCAAAAGGTTCACCATAACTGATTTAGTATAACTCCCCTTCGATATGTACCTGACCATGCACATGTAACATATGGAATGTCCACCGAGGTTCTTCACAAAAAGAATACATGGATAAACACAATGTCTTATGCAGATCACCCCCAAAGTCCTTTCTTGTACTCTGTTTCCCACAAATTGCTGAGAGGTGGTTTATGCCTTGGCATGCAAGGCATCCTTGGGTCCTGTTCTGATGGATCTTTTGCATATCTGCAAAATGAATACCACCAGAACTACTAGAACTAAGGATTTAAACATTACTTGTGACTTAAATAGAATATGTTGGAGGAGCAGCTATGTATCTCAGAGAATCCCCATTCTAACACCTGTGCATCTGATGGACAGAGGCAGTCATTAAATCATGCCATAATTAACATACACTTAAAATAACTTCTAAAGTACAGTAACTTATGGTATACATTTGAGTTGCATGGATAAGCATATAAAGGCCCCAGTGGTCAGAAGAAGAGCTTAATTTGAAAAAACATGTGAGGTGTTGTTAAATCTGGGTGTGTTACTTAACATGGCAAAGATGTTTTCCTGTCGAGGAGAGGCAGTTTCTTAATCAGGAGCAGACACACTTGGGGAACCTCATCCAGAAACATTGAGTAGAAGTCTCCTCAGAATACCAAGAGCATGCCAGAAGCCAAATTGTGGATGTGTTTGGATTCAGAGAACCAGGCACCTGCTGAGACTTGAACCTGACCAACTCAACTTAAACTGGAGACCAAAGCCTGTGTACTGTAAGCTGCTGTTTTCTTTTGAGAGACACTTGATTTGACATAGCCTCAAGTAGAATTGTGCTCGCTTTTCATTTCATAATGCACTTTGTTGGATAAGACACTGTCAATTAAAGAACAGTCACCAGTGGTTGCTTAATAGTACTTGTATACATATACATGCATGCAGACACATGTATGAATATATATATATGTTTGTGTTTAAATAGATTGATAATCAGACAAAGGAAAAGAGAAGACAGTGTACCAACAAACTTTCTGATTAAGGACCCTAATAAACTCTTATATCAGCTAGAAGCTTTTAGAAGCACAGACTCTGCTTAAAGCCTAGGAGCACAGCATGAAAGCACTGCATACTTCAGTCAAGACTCAAACTCTGACCCTCAAGATTAAGCTACTGAGACAATATATATTGTATTAAAATTAAGATACTGAAACATGTATGCTGAAAATGTTGAAGTACCAGTAGCCAGATCCATAATCCAGAAGACCTGGGGTTGAGATCTAGTTACAGTTCACACTTCTTTAGTTCTGTCCGCTTAGACTTGGAGCACAGTCTGTGCTTCCAACTGTTTCTAATTAATATAGTAGTTTTATCGGAGTCCTGCTTTAGAGAATTTCTTGATGCACTCTTTGCTTTCCCCTTCTTTATCTGATTACTTGGCTATTTTGTTACAAGTGGAAGAATGTGTTCCTGAACTGAATTGCATACGAGATATCTAGTGAGTATTACGTCTTGGCTGCAAAAGAATGTAAAAATGAATTAAGTGTGTGTGTGTGTGTGTGTGTGTGCGTGTGTGTGTGTGTGTGTGTGTATATATATATATATATATATATATATATATATATATATATATATATATATATATATACATACATACACACACACATTTTTAATTTTATTTCCTGTTTTCTCATTGGTCTGTCTATACACCCACAACTGTGTATTTTTGGTGGGTAGGGACAATCTGCATTAGATGTCTAGGAAACCTTTTAGATGAGTCACACTTATTTGTTGCTTTATCAAAATATACCTGTTTGGCCATTTTTGCTACAGTTTCACAGATGTCATGACATCTACAAAAGATATTCATATGACAGTCAGAAACCCTTATTTTCCATTCTAACCATTTCTTTCCTGTAGCCGCAGGATAAAATGTACTATTACTCTGTTCACTTCTGTCATGAAAGGTTGCAGAACTCTTAATGTTCTTTTCAGAAAAGGTAATAATACGGCTCATAAGTCTGTCTGTAATACCATTAAAAATCTTCAAAACCCAAGTCAATAACAGTTGTAATTAACATGCCTTGTAGGTCCTATTAACCAGTCTGGTGGCTTGGTTTTACTTACTTATTTTAATATTCAGCAAAAGCATACTCTGTCATAGGTTGTTACGTGCATATTTTCCAGTTGGTCACCTGAACACTACTGTGTGAGAGAAGACCTTTATGAGTCACAGTTTCCTAACAAAGAGGAAACCCTGGAGAACTGGTTAAAGTGAAATACTGAAGTCTGAACCAAACTCTTAACTGTATTGTAAAGCAGTCTCATGAGCTATATTGTTTAAGAAATCAGGTCTTCCTGCCTACTGCTGTGACATTCCAAATGTCTATTTGCTTTAGGCAAGAAACTTCAAGAACTCATAAAAATATGAGTGTTTTGTTTATAAAATAAGCAGTGTGCTGAAAATATATTGTGTTTAAGGTAGTAATCAATTGCTTTTCCTATCAGACATATTTTCTTTTACTTAATTATAAAAAACTGCTAGTGCCATGTGTGAAGGATAAAACAATATGCGCATCACCTAACACAGAAGATACATTTCTTTAGCATACCATTTGTCATTGTGTTTTAGGCGTTGAGGAGACTAGAACTCTGTGACAGACAGATTTTTTACAGGGGAAAAAAAATAAGTATAATAAAAACTGTGCTTTTAATACAGTGACTAATGCAGAGACTGTTACCCCACCCCCATCCCACACAGTCAGTGAGTTAACTCAGGCGATGCGACTCTTCCAGGGGAGGTTTGTCTTCTTCATTTGTACAATATCATCATTTTGTTTTTATTTTTATATGTTTCTATAGTTTGTACTGCTTCACTTTTTAGAGAACCTACTAAAAGGTTTCTACTCCTTCATTCTCATTGCTGTCTGGATATTTATGGCCTGTCGTACAGTCCCTGGAGACAAACTGATGGGGTCTCTGATAGCTACCATTCTCTGTGAAGAGAGTACAGAACAGGACAGTTTTTTTTTTTTTACCAAGAATTTGATGTCCTCCTGGAAAACACCTGCCTTTCCTCATCTTCCATTCCCATTACATGGAGGTAGCACATGCACAAAGGTATAATTTTTTGATTATTGTAAATACTTTCAGTGAGATTTGCATTTATGAAGTATGTCATTTAGTTTTATTATTAAACATTCCATAAATGATATGCTGCAGCTTTTCATTTTATAGCCATGTCTCACAACCCACTGTGCATTATCTGCATCCTGTGTCACAGAGTTTGATACAATGCACTGTGCATTATCTGCATCCTGTGTCACAGAGTTTGATTCTCTCAGCCTTCATTTGCTTGCTGTATGACTGAGCAGACAGTGCTCTGAGACAGCAGGGAACTTGGGCTAGGCTCCATAATCATCTCCTGCATTGCCTTCCTAGTAACTAACTATGAACTTTCAGCCTTACAGTTTGAAATGGTGTGGATTATTCTGGGTACTGTGAGAGAACTTTGTTCATAGGTAAGTATTAGTCAAGCTGCCCTTGTGGGCCATTTTAAGCCTAGCTGGTTTCTCCTTTTGTACTTGAAATAAACTATCCCATTTGGTTACAGATTGGCTTTACCCATCCCATGGTCAATAATTATATATTACTCATAATGAGAAAAACTGGAATCATACCATAGATAATTTGAAGTTCCCCAAACATGGGATAAAGTATTATTAGTGCAGGAGGCATTCCTGGTGTAAATTGTCTGTTTCCCATACATGGATCCAAGTTGTGCTTTAATATGGACAGGGATGAACTTTGTTTTATGTGGGGACACTCTTCCACAGCAGCGATATCCTCTGCGAGATACATCCGTCTCTCCAAACCATTCTGTTGTTGCAGAAGAGGTTTACGTCCTTGGACCAAGTATTTTGATGCCATTTAACTTCCTGATGTGCAGTAAATCCATCAGTATTGGGTTGGAGGATGTCTTATATGCCAGACACAGCAGTCTTTAAGGATACTGAGTATAGTGACAGGGCTTTGACTCTTTCCATGTAGAACATGTTGTTTCGACCTTATATCTTTTTTTGTAAGGTATCTCTGTGCAGATTCCATGTTTTTGCACATGTCTGGACAGATGCATATCAAAGGGTCAGTACATTCAATGATTAGCCTAATGAGGACTGAGTAAAGGGGACAATGACATCCCTAGATCTAGTCACAATCTATACACTTAGGAGTAGGTAGTTTGTCTTAAAGAAATTTCGAAAGGTACCTTGGGTGGAAGGCATCTTGTTGCCAGACACAAGGGGTTTGAATCCCGCCAGTTCCAACCAAAGTGTGCTGGATATGTGAGAGGCAGAGGTTACAGTCCTTGGATCCACTCCACTACCCACAAATAGGCCCGATGGCCAGTAGAGGAATGGTCTCTTGAGTCACACCACTAGCACCAAACAATTAAAGAAGGAAAGGTGCACATATCTGATACCTTAAACGATTCACCAATAACATCCTGGCCCCAGTAGCATTTCAAAATTATAAAATGCAGCCCTAGATGTGGGCTTCCACCATCTAACTTAGAGTAGGATTTCAAGATAAGTACCCCAGATCCCTTGATTAGTACTGTTTGTTAACCTCATTGTCATCCTACGCTTGTTACCCAACAACTGCCTTCTAAACAAATGATTACTTACACACAAACACTCACATGTACACAAACACACACAGCTCACAGGGAAGGCAGGTAGACTTCTTCAGTTCCTCAGATCCCCAGATCAGTAGTCAATACAGTTATAAAAATAAGTCCCTGCTAATATGCAAATCAGTCTGGCTTGAAGGTAGATGCAGAAGCTTGACAGCCTACAGTACCAAATACCTTCTCCTCAGATAATAAATACCAGGCCACCATAATTCTCAACTCTTACTGTAGTTCCTAACATTTTTAATTCTTTTGATAAATCACTGAAGATTACTGTTGCTCAATAATGCCAGACATTAGAATTTCATACTACTAAAGTTTCATCCTTGGATCACTGTTGCAGAAGTCTAAGCTGTATGGGAATGTTATCTGCCAAGTATGAGATGTCCTGCTAGTGTTCAAAGCTTTTGGGCACCTTCCACATGTACCACACATCCGAGGAGGCACAAGGGGTTATGTCTGTATAAAAACAGATGCGTGGGCACAAAAATGTAGAACTTTCTTACTGTTGAAGATATCAGTCAGCCTCTTTGTCATCAGTACTTCAGTGTTCAGCTTGTTTGATATTGTGGGCAGATAAGTACCTCATCTGGGTCTTTCCTTTCATTCTTCTGTGAAAAATAATGCTACCTATTGCTTATGTCTAGGAGAAAGGGAAAATGCCTGCGTGGAAAGCAGAATCTGCATAAAGATTCTTGGACTCTGTTTTGCCTAAGAGAGGAACACAGTGTCCACTTGTGTTCTGTGTGTTTGTTGTTTACCACTAAAGCTATTTGGAATTGGCTAAGCTCACTCAGGCTTTATGTGGAAAATCAGCGATTTAACACCTTGACCTAGTCAGCCTTGGACTTTGGTACTGATTCCTGTCTGTCAAAAAAAAAAAGAAAGAAAGAAAACTACACATACAGTTCCTGAAACGGCCCTTGACCGATGACTGCAATTCAGCCATAGTGCAGTCCTCGGACTTTTCATCTGTTTCTTTCAGCTCCTGTTGGGCTGCTCCTTGGGAAGCCTTTAAGGACAGAGAGCTCAACACATCCTCCAGGGCCAGAAATATGACTGCTTCTGAGAAGGGAGAAAATGGCTTAGTTTTTTTTGAAGGACCAGACTGCATCCCATAAATATTTAGTTGCAGTATTCGTAACATATAGGATTCCCTGCTATTAGAAGCCTGATGTCCGGCCAGTATAACAAAGCCTACTGTTGCTTTAAAGTCCACCAAATGTCACACACATGCTCCTCGCTAGGCAGAGGTGACGTTCAGACATACCATCCTCAGAACTTCTTCACTGCCAGTCCGAACACATCTCCTGATTGTTGGTCTGTTTGCCTATGTCCTTTTCCACCAATTCAAATGCATTTTCATCCTCCTGTGAATGCCTATGCCTTGTTTGCTAAAGTCGTAGCCATTGCAGATAAGTACCCTGTTGGGGTTTTTCTTTTTCTTGGCTTTTTTGTTGCTGTTAGGGGTTAATGTCATCCAGGAAGGGTAAATGCCAGTGCGTGGAGACAGATTCCCCATAAAGACTGCCATGATAAGTGTCTTTTTTGCCTAGGAGCTTCTCATGACCATACAACCTGTTCTATTTGTCAGGCTTTCATTCAAAAGACTTTGTGTAGTAGGCTTTCTTCCCTTACTATGTATCTTGAGAACTAATGCCTTAAGCTTTCGCTAAAGATACAGTGGTAGGAACTTCCCACCCCAAGGTTCAGCCGTTAGGGAAGAAGAAGTTTAAAAAACTAAGACCAGAATCTTTTGCTGTCTAGCCTCTGCTGGGTATTTCTCCCATGGTCAGTGAGAACCCAGAGGCTTGACCAACTTTGTTGTCAGAGCATGTCCAATGAGGCTTTGCAGGCATCGGTTTTGGACATTTAGGAGGAAACATGGTTGATTATTTCTGAGGGGCCCAGGAGTGTTCCACAGATTTTAATTAGGGAAGAAGTTCCTACTATGGTTATTGAATGTTATCTGGGTCAGAGCCTTCTAAGTTTTAAAGGGCAGATGTTCCTGTAAAGAAGAGACAGAAATCTTTCTCCAGCTCCTAGGGATCCACAGAATGAGTGGCAGGCGTTTACTCAAGGTTTTTTTAATGCTTTAATGGTAATAAAACCTCCTCGGTGGGGGGGTTCTGTTCCAGCTACCCTTGGTCCTCTACTGACCTTAAAAGGCCCTGAGAACAGGATTTTTCTGAAGAGTCGGGTTTTGATGTGGAATCTCTAGCTTACTCTCCCCAAATTCCTTCTCCTTTGGACTATGGGTAAGATGAGGAGTAATTTAATAGTTCTGATACTCCTTTTGAAGAAATTTCCTTTGGAGAGACAATTTCTAGGATGATGACATTTTTAAATACGTTTTATGCTTGAATCTCTGACATCCATAAGAGGTATTATGAGTTGCTATAGATGGAATCTCTAAAACCTTCCCCTATTCCTCCTGTTTTGGCTGCTTTATTGGATGTTTTTCTAATGCCTCTAAAGCTTCTAGTTTTCTTTCCCCTGCTCCCGAGAAGACTGATAGGTTTTATAGGGTGCCTGAGGATTGCAATTTTTTTGTATAAATGTCCTGCTGCTGACCCTTTAGTGGTGTTTGTAGCCTCTCTGACAAGCCATCTCAATTGCTTCCTTCGCCTAAGTTACTGCCTTCTGATAAAGACAGCAGAACCATGGAGAAGCTAGTTAAAAAGATGTATACCTCAGCTACTCTGGCCTTTAGGGCTATTACTTATCCAAACCCATATGTCCAGGTATGTGCTGGCTCTCCTTTTTCAGGATTGTCAGCTTATTTCTGATTTCCCTAACTCTGAGAGTAAATCTTCTGCTCTTTCTTTGTTAGGAACTTCGTCTAAAGTAGCTTGTCATTCTGTCAAGTGTAGTTATGATGTAGCCGATGCCTCTTCTAGGGATGCTGCTTTTGGTTCAGTGAGGAGGTATTTTTGGCTTAGGCTTCAACCTTTACTTGGTGATGTTAAGGCTAAGTTGATGGAGGCTCCTTTTGATAATAAACTTTTGTTTGCGGAAGCAGCTGCTGGTTTGTTTGTCTCTTCAGGATAAGGGGAATGCCATACAGGATCTTAAATATGTTTGTTTCTCATGTGCCTAAATTTCAGAGGAACTACCCCAAAAAGCCAGCCTCTGTCGCAGGCAATCTTGCCTTCCTACTAAGGGCAAAAAGAGTGGCAAGCAGGCTTCTCCTAAGGCCACTCAGACTTTAGGGACTCAGAAGCCTTCCTTTCCTGATAAACCAGGTGCTGTATGACTATCCATGTCTTCTTAGCCACATTCCTCTTTCTCTTCACCTTTCTCTTTCTCTTCCTGTTTTTTTAGATTACTCAGGATCCTCGGGTTCTGTCCATTATTTGCCAGGGGTACTTCATGGTGTGGAAATCCTGTCTCCCTTTTATGGGAATTCTTCAGCCTCCTTAGGAAACACTTCCTTTTTTCCCCAGAGGTTCTTCAAGACATTTTGACTCAGGGTACTGTTCAAGAGGTACCCGTGTCCCAAAAGGGTAGGGGATTTTACTCCAGAATGTTTCTAATGCCTGGAAAAGAGGGTATTTGGAGACCAATTCTAGATCTCTCTCATCTAAATACCTTTCTGAATGTGCCTTCCTTTTGGATGTTGCCCCTTTAGACTCTTTTCTCTTTTGCTTCCTCAGGCCTATATGTTGTCTCTGGATCTCAAGGATGCTTATCTCCATTTTGTGATCCACACTCTTTTCAGGAAGTTTTTGCATTTCTCTGTTGCTTCCTGACATATTCAGTTCTCTGTTTTGCCCTTTGGCCTTTCTGTTGTCCCAAGGGTGTTTACCAAATGCCTCGCTCCTGTGATTGCTTTTTGCAAGCTTCAAGGGATCTAAATTTTTCCTTACTTGGACGATCTGCTGATTCAGGCATCCTGTCCAGAGATACTTTTGCAAAATCTTCAATTTGCCATTTCCCTTCTTCAGAGCCTGGAATTCACAACAATAAACTTCAAAAAGTCTTCTCTGACTCCTTCTCAGGGTCATGTCTTTCTGGGTTGCAGAATTCAGTCAGTGTCTATGCTGGCATCCCCGCCTCCTAGAAAGGCCTTAACTCTCATTTCTTTCTTTCAAGCTCTTCTCTATCTGGCCTCCATTACAGCCAGGGAGTTTCAGAGAGCTCTAGATTTCATGACATTTACCATTCTGATGCTCCCTGTGGCCAACTTCCACATGTGGAAATTTCAGTGGTTTCTGAAATCAGTGTGGCTTCAACTTGCACATCCTCTAGACTTTGTAGTTCCTGTTCTTCTTTGTCTCAAGAAGGAACTTCGCTGGTGGATCCAGCAGTTGTCTCTAAATCCAGGGCACCCATTTCACCCCCCTTCCCTCTCAGGAACTGTTCACAGATGCTTCAGACTTGGGATGGGGAGCATCTTCTGGCTCCCTGAAGGTACAGAGGGTGTGGTCGCATCTTCAGCAGAAAGAGATGAGAGCTCTTTTACTGGCTCTTCAGGCTTCTTTTCTCTCAAGCGCCTCTGAAGATATTCACAGACAATACCACAGTGATGTGGTATATTAAACAGCAAGGAACAAGATCTCTTACCTTCTTTGCTGGTTTGCACTCCTGGTTTGGGATGTTGCTGTCAAATATCAAATGACTATTCGGGTCAAAACATTGTGGCAGACACTCTGAGCAGGTCCTTAACTAATCCCATGAATGGATGCTTCACAGGGATTTGTTTCTGGACATTGTCTACCAGTTGGGTACTCCTCAAGTAGATGTATTTGCCTCCCCTATGAACAGACCACTTCCTCTTTTTTTTGTGCCAGATCCTGTGGTTTGGAAAGTGGACATCCTCTCTCTCTTGGAAGGGGATGTTTCTTTATGCATTCCCTCCCTTTTCTCTCATTCTAAAAGTCCTGTTCAAAATTCAACAGGATGCTCCTAAAATCTTGTTGGTGACTCCCTTTTGGCATTGACAGCATTGGTTCCCTCTTCGTCTGCATTTAGCCAAGGGCAATCATCACAAGTTACCGCACAGGGTGGATCTAATCGCACAAGACAGAGGATCGGATTTCTCATCCATCCCCACCTGTCCACTCTTCAGCTGACACTGTGGATGCTAGAATTTTGATTCCACATAAACACTTTTTCTCCTGAGGATATGCTGAGGGTCCTGCAGGAGGTCAGGAAGCCCACTACTAGGAAATCCTATTTATCCAAATGGAAGAGGTTTTCTGTTTGGTGTCTCTTGTAACCTGGACCCACTTACTGTGGATGTTCCTTTGGTTTTCTCTCATTTGTGTGAGTTGTTCAATGCTGGTTTGACCTATTCTTCTATTAAGACCCACTTAGCTATCTCTACTTGTCTGCCTTTATCTCCTCTTTTAGCTTTTAGTTTTGAGGCTAAAGAATTTCTTAAAGGTGTTCTTCATATGAAACCTCCTAAGAAGCCTGTTCCTCCTCCCTGTGGTCTTAATTTTGTTTTGGAGAAGTTGACCCAGGCTCCATTTGAGCCTGCTGCTTCAGCTTCCTTGCAACATTGTTCTTGGAAGACAGTTCTGTTGTTGGCTCTTACTTCTGCCACATGGGTATCTGAACTTCAAGCGCTTATGGCTTGTCCTCCTGTTTTGGTATTTCGTAAGGACAGGGTGTCCTTGTTTACAATCCTGCTTTTATACCTAAAGTATTTAATGAATTGTCACTTAATCAGTCTATTCATTTGCTTACTTTTTTCCCCACTCCACAATCTGCCAGTGAGAGGGTGCTGCTTACTTTAGATGTGCATAGACAATTTTGAATAAGACTAAGGCTATTAGAAAATCTGATCAGTTGTTTCTTTTCATCCTAGGTCCTTAGGATAAGCTCAATCCAATCAAACTATTTCTTCTTGGATTTCTAATGCTATTTCTTTTTGTTATACATTTCATGGTAAGAGCCTTCCTTCTGTTAAGGCTCATTCTATCAGAGCTGTGGCTGCTTCTGGTGCTTTTTTCAAGGGTTGGACACAAATTATATTCTTGAAGCAGCTACCTGGACTTCTGTGCTACTTTTACCAAGCACTACAAGTTGGATGGTATCTCTAGAGGTAGAGCTGGTTTTGCCAGGGCCATTCTTCATGGCTTCTTAGAGGACTTTACTGCTCCTTCCACTTCCCAAGTTTCTTCTTGAGCTTTGTCTCTCTCCTATACTTTAAGAATACTTCAACGGTGAATGTAAGGACATAGTGCGGTTGTGTAAAATCTTACCATAACAGTAGATGTCCTTAGATTCACTGTTGCAGTATTCACTCCCTCCCTCTACCTAGTCCTTTCCCTTCCTGGATGTATAGGTTACCCCTTGGGTTTTCTTGGGCTGGTGTTCCTACTAGGGCAATCAGGTCTGGGGATGGTACATCAGAATGTCACCTTTACACCCTACTCTTTGCAAGGAGCATGTGTGTGACATTTGGCATACCTTAAAGCAACAGTAGGCTTTGGTATACTGGTCAGACATTGGGCTTCCAATGGCAGGGAATCCCATATGTTAGGAATACTGCAACAGTGAAGGAAAGGACACCTACTGTTATGGTAAGATTTTACACAACTATACTTTTCCCTTTAGATACTCCCAAGAAAGTGACTCCTAAAGCTGCTATTTCTAGAGAACCTACAGAAGAAAGCCTTTCAGTCACAGGAGAGTGATAATAAATCAGTGGCAGTTTTGAGTGCCATTTCAGTGAAAATGTTTTGCCATAAGTACTTTCACTGATACTGGAGAATTCCCTTTTCTCCACGGTTGTGCAGCCTTGAAGTAGGCATATTTTAGTTGAGGGTAGAGGTGTAGGGGAGATTTTTTCACCAGAAAAAAGTTTTACTCCAAGTTTCACTGAAAGTGCTTTAGGTGAAACATTTTCATAGTTTTTCCTGTCATGGAAAATGTTGTCGATCAATCAGCCTGATTCTTTGGACACTTCTGGCTGCTTCTCCAGCTTCTTCCCATTTTAAAAGAAAAAGATAATTTTTTCCCTTCAGACTGTGATTCTGATGTAAAAGAATTTGGGTTAGATTATTTTTCCAAAGTGCCTTCCCCAAAGTCCTTGGAATTAGAATCTGAAGAAAATATTTCTCTAAATTCGCCAGTAGAAATGTTCTTTTCTGATAATATAGACAGGGTGAAAGAGCTATTCCAATGGCAGCAAACAGATGCACACAAAAAAAGACCTCTTGTCATTGGGGAATTAGAGAACTCCTTTAATGCTGTTTACACTTCACATGACAGTCAGGCCCCTGCAACTAACAACTCAGACAGGATCTGTAAGATGCCTCTTATACATAGGTCAGCTATAGGATTATGAAAAAAAGTATCTGTTTTCCTTGACAAAAGGTGCTGGTTGCGAACATCTTTCTGCCTGTAATTCAGTACCTTCAGAAAAGGATGGCATAGCCTTTGACAGATATGGGATGAATATTTGTTTTTTTCCACTCTAGCTTTCAGAACAGTTAATTGTCAAGCACACATGGGTAAATATATTTTGACAACCTTTCTTGACATGACTAAGGTAGTCGGCAGGGTTACCTTCTTCTGATATTAAGTCATCTGTACATTCTATGATTCCCTCAGTTAAACAAGTTGCTAAACATTCTTCCAGATTCTCTTATGATGCTGTGGATATAGTCTCTAGAGTTGCTGCAACTAGATCGGTGATGCAGAGATATGCTTGGTTAAGATCCAAAGCCTCCCTGAGGATGTCAAATCTCAAATTCTTACTATGCCACCTTAGTAAGAGGTTATGTGTGTCACATCATCTGCAAACATTTGATGAGGGAGAGAAACTGATCCAAGTTTGTTTCAGTTATCTGCAGATGTAACAAAAATTTACCCTTCCAGCCCTGGGACGTTTTATAAGAAACCATTTAAACAACAAAAAATCAGGAAAATAGAAAAAAGGAGTGGCACTTCAATCTCAGACTCAATCCAAGAAAAAAATGCTACCCCTTCCATTCCCACCCTGTCAGCTACCTAAACCTTTCAAGGAATCTTTTTTTCCTTCTTTTCCTCTTTGAAACCAAGTCAAAGCAAGAGTCATGGATGCTACAAATCATTCATAATTGGTGGCTATGGGCATTTTTCCCTCAAAGCCTGAGAATCCCCCTCACCCTCATAATCATCCCCACCTCTTTCCTCCCAGTGCTGTCCCAAGATGATCAAAAAGGAAAAGGATTCTATTCAAGAATATTTCTAGTGCTGAAAAAAGAGGGAACCTGAAGAGTTGTTCTGGACTAGGATTCCAAAGTTCAAAATGCTCCCCCTGAAATCCCCTTATCCTCTTATTCCCTATCAATCTTGGAAACTCTAGACCCAAAAGATGCCTATCACCATACCCACATTTACAGAAATTTCAGATGCATTTTAAGAATTTTTTTGTTTCTAGTTCACATTTTCAGTTCTCTGCTTTAACAGAGTTCTAGCCTCCCCACTGTCCACAGCCCCAAGGGTATTCACAAAGTGTCTAGCACCAGTGATTGCCTTTGCAGGCTGCATGACATTCTTATACATCCCTACTTGGACAAAGACCTTGTTGTGTTGACTGTATTCAGAACGGTGAATAATTTTCCTCTTGGTAAAAAAAAAAATTCAAAATCTCACCTCACTCTGAAGAAATCATAGATTATGTCTCACAGATTAACATTTCTAGGATGTCTGCATACTTCTCAAATGATGGCTTACCTGTCTCAGGAAAATAACCTTTTTTGGTCAGAAAAAAGTAACTGTTTACCAGAACAAGTCTCTTTCTACAGCAAGGGAACATCTCAGGAATTTGAGATACATGGCCTCTAATTGCTTCCGAACCCAAGTCTTCATTATCTCCCTCAGTTCTTACCCAGTCTGTTACCACAGATGCTTCAGACTTTGCTTGGGGGCAGGGAGCTGTATCCATGGGATTCAATGTACATGTTCATTGGGACCACCATTTCAAGAAAAACACACACACACACACACACACACACACACACACACACACACACACACACACACACACACACACACACACACACACACAAATGCCTTTAAGGCTTTGAACCATTTGTGGACTCCAGGCCCTGTTTTGGTAATCACGGACAACACCACTGTTCTGTGGTAAATAAACAGGGAGGAACCAACTTTTATCCCTTATGCAGACTAACCATGGTATCATGGGGAAATTGCAACTCAGCACAATCTGTCCCTCTAGGTTAATTACATCCCATCAGAGCAGAACACAGTAACAGGCACTCTTAGCAGCTCTAGAACAGCTGTCCACAAATAGAAGTTCAGAGAGGAGTCTTCCAGGAACTTATCCACCTGAGGGGAACTCACCAAATAGATCTGTTTGTTGCCATTTTTGATAAAAAAATGTTTTGTAAAAATTCTGCTCCAGGGCTCCTTGCAAAAAAGGTCTGAAAGACAAATGCCTTTTCCTTCCCATGGATGTGAATGTTCCTATATGCCCCCCCTTTCCCTGATAACCAGAGTTCTTTTAAAGATCCAAAAGGACTCTCCAAAAATAATCTTGATAACACCCTTTTGGTCCAGACAATGGCCAAGGGCAGTTGCCACAAACTTCCCCACTAGGTAGACTTTCTCACACAAGACAAGGGGTCTCTAATTCACTCTAGCTTCATATTCTACATCTGATGGCCTAGATGATAAAATTTTGATCCCACTCAAGCACCTTTTTTCTGATGATGTGCAACAAGTTTTAAAGGAGGATAAAAGCATGCTACTAGAAAATGCTATTTGGTTAAGTCAGAGATTTTCTGGTTGGTGCCATAAAAGGAACCAGGTCCTGTTAAGGCTGAAGTTCCATTGCTTCTTCAATATCTGTGTGACTTGCTCAAATTTGGCTTTTCCTATTCATCCATTAAGATTCATTTTTTGGCCATTTCTGCTTGTATGTCATTAGATCCCTTACCTCATCTCAGGTAAAGGTTTTTGAAAGGGGCACTTCACAATTATGTACCTATAAAACGATTGGCTGTTCCATGACATGAAATCTATATTTTCTGCTGGAAAACTTGCCATCTTTCCTTTTGAACCAGCACATCAGATTAGTTTGAAGTTCTTAACATGGAAGGCAGTGTTAATTACTACTCTCATTTCAGCTAGAACAGTTTTTGAGTTGTAAACTCTGATAGTAATTCAGCCTCATCACATCTTTCATAAGGATAGGGTCGCCTTAAAAACTAACCCTTCCTTTATGCCAAAGGTAGTATCCATAATCCACATTAAATAAATCCATTAATTTCCCTGTGTTCTTTCCTGAGCTCAAAAATGAGAGAGAATTCTGTGTTCCTTAGACATCTCAGATACTACATTGACAGGACAAAGGACTTTAGTCTTTAATCAACTTTTCCTTTCCTGTAAAAGTAAAAAAGTGAGAACCAGTATCAATGCACACAGTTAACAAATGGTTATTCAATGTGATCCAATTTTTGTTTTACTCACCATGGATTATTATTATACTGACATATGTCATTACCTGTCAGACTGTGTCTTTGCTATAAATACGCTGTTTTTTTTTCCTCTGAAATGCTAGATTATACTCTTTTATTATGTGAACTTTTGCTTGTCTCAATATATGGAGCCTTCCTTGTGATATTATACTCTGACATATATATCATCTCTCCTGTTGAACTGTGTCTTTACTATAATTATACTGTTTATTTTTTCATCTGATATGATAGATTGTACTCTTATATTATGTAAATCTCATATATCTGAATATATGGAGCTTTTCTCCCCTGGCTTATGCTGAAAATGGGCATATACCCAGTTGGACTTTCCCGGTCAACAAATGTAAAATAAATAAATGGAAAGAAAATTCCTTTCAAGGCCATAGCTCACTCTAACAGGTATTTGGCTACTTCTAGAGGGTTGGCATAATGGTTAAAATATTTACTTTGCAGAAACAAGGTGCAGATTTGAATCTGACCACTGGTTGTTGACTAAACTAATAGCCTATTATTCATATTTGAACCTATGATCTATGTCACCCAGGTGGGCTGCAGAATAGGGCTGGTGAGACTTTAGTGTCTGGTCCATCGGCCTCTGGAATATGGTTAGAACCCCAAGGAGACCAAAGATGACCTCTCTGTTGTACAAGGAAGTAGTTCACACAATTGCCAGGCCAAAAAAGCCATAAAGATGACAAAGTGGACTATTGAGGATAAGGAAGAAGTATGGGTCCTCAGGTTAAGGTGTAACAGGAGGCATCAAAAGAAGAATTGCAAGATGATGATGCTCTTTAGCCTCACACAGGAGACAGGTATGAAAGTCCAGTTTAATTTGCACAGCAAGGGAAAGAGCAGGAAACTGTGGCACCTCTGACACAGGTAATGTTGCAGAGTAATGGACCAATGGTTTCGCATATGAAGGAGCAACAGATGGAGGGTTCATCTGAAGAGGATATGCCACAGGAATATTTCCTTGGACTCTCTGTAGATTATTTGCAGGAAACAGAGAGCAAAGAAGACACTCACAGTCCCGAAGAAAATGATTTAAGGGAAGACCTCCTTGATTTAATAGAGATAGCTAAGACATTAAGATAGATGAAAGAAATAAATTACAGAAACTAAATAAGACCCAAAATGTAAGAAGATTCGTGAAACAGGTGCAGACAGTAATCAGAACTGTTAAGAGAAATTCATATGATATAACAGAAGTAATGTATTAATGTGTAGCTAAACTAATAACAGTGTTACAACAAAAACTGAGTAGCAAAGGAAAGGAAGGAAACAAGTAAAATGCCACCATAGAACCACTGAATAGAGAAAACTATGACGCAGTTAAGACAAGTATTAATGTTAGAAAAATATAGAAAACGGAACAGATCGTAAGAAAGACAGATGTGATAAAAGCAAAACAGACTGGGATTTAATTCATAATATTGCCAAAAATACGCTAAAAATATTAGCACAGGTAGAAAAACTTAAAAGGTATGCAGATAAATATAAAGGAATAGTACAAAATAAGCAATTCATTGATGATCCAAAAATATTTTGTAGAGAGTTGTGAAACAAACCAAAAGGAATAGAGACACCAGCAAAGAAGTAGGCCATTTTTGAGAAGTATTTATAATGAACCTGTTGAACGTAAAGCTGCTGAATTATAAGAAACAGTAAGTTGTTGTAATGTAGAAGATATGAAATGGGATGACGTAACAGGGCTGGAGAAATTGTGACAAACTTTAGAAAAGCTCCTAAATGGGAAAACCCTAGGTCTAGATGAACTACCAAACTTCTGACTAAAAACATTAACTTCATTACACACACATTTGGCCCCAAGTAAGAATTATTTATATGCGTGTCCCAAACAGACACCAACCTGGTTAGCAACAGGAAAAATGATAATCCTTAAGAGTAAACCTACAGGACATCCTAAGAACTATAGACTAATAACCTGCCTTCCAACAACATGCAAACTAATTCATGAACTAAAGCAGACAGAAGCCGTAGTAATTTAGAAAATACTCAATTATGGCAACAGAACAAAAGGGTCACAAATGAAAGTCCATATGGAGCGAAGGACAGTTTGTTGCTAAACAAAGCCATAATAGAGAATTGTAAAAAAAAGGAGAAGAATTTAAACGTGGCATGGATAGATTACATCTGCCAGCATCCCACATTCATGGATAAAGCAATGATTACAGATGTATAAGAATCACCCAACATTGATCCATTATATTACAGTGAACATGAAACAGTGGCAAACCACTCTGCAGTTGAGACATGGCAACGTGTAAATTATCCCAGGAATAAAAATTCAAAAGGGGGTATTCCAGGATGATTTTTTTTGTCGCCGCTGTTTTGTCTTGCCTAACAGATTAGGCAATGGTTACAATTTTACTCCCAGAAAACAAACTTGTCTAAAGATTTCTCATATATTTGTTTGTGGATGAATTAAAACTGTATAGTTCATCACATTAGGAGTTGAAAGCACAACTGCAAATGTTTAAAACTTTCTCAGATGATACAAGAATAATATTTGGTCTTGACAAATGTGCAGAAGCAACATTTAAAACAAGAAAGCTGCAACACCAAGAAAATATCACCTCGGAACAGAAATGTGATATAAAGAACATGTATTAATACATGGGAGTAGGTGAAGGATCAACAGTAAAACATGAAAAATGCAAATAATGGTCAGTATGGAATACTTCAGAAGGCTGAAACTGATACTGAAAACTGCTCTGACATCTAGGAATAAAGTTCATGCCATAAATCAATTTGCTGTTCCTGTTCTAACTTACAGATGTTATGCTGGCCTATCTCACCTTCATACATTGCTGGTTGGGTTCATAACCGAGAATCGGTTCTGACTCGGCCTTATTCAAAAGCTCAAGAACTTCTACCGGCTCATGGCTCTACCCTATCCCATGATGCTCAGGGAAGATTACCCAGATCTCATTTGTCGCTAAACAAGATCGGGTGACTTCCATGCAGGCTCTGGCTAAGTTGAAACATTTTCTTTCTGTTTATTGTTCCATATTGTTAAAAATGTAGTAGTTTATTACTGTTTTGTGTCATCTAACTCCTTTCAACCTTTAGGAATAGAGTTTAGTTGTGTTTAACTAGTTTACTACTGTTGCTGGTTTCTTGTGCTGGCTGTCGTTTTTTTCTCTAGGCCTGTTGTTGTACCTTCCCTATCCTGTCTTCCAAGCTCATTTAAGTTAGAGAGCTTGGTGAATCCCCTTTTACAGGGTAACTCATTTAAGTTACAGGGCTCCCTGTAGCCGGTTTAACTTAGAGGGCCATTCCCTTTTTCCCTTGTATCTTAACCCTTCTTCTTGTCAGTAGTAGTTTGTTTTGCTTAGAGAACTACTCTATCTTTCTTATTTAGTATCTTTGCTGTTAAAAATGTATCTTTAAAAAAAAAAAAAAAAAAAAAAAAAAGAGTTGTTGAGTTTGCTTCTGGTTGTCTAGTTTAGTTATTGTGTTTTAAAAAATGTCAAAGGACCCTAAAGAGTCGAAACCTTCAGGTTTCAAGAAATGTGACAAGTGCAGTCAGAAAATTTCACCGACAGATGGGCACACCAGTTGTGTGTACTGTTTGAGTGCTGTTCACTTGTAAGAGTCTTGTTCTTTCTTTCACACCTTTAGTTCCAGGGTTTTGATGGAACGAAAAAATAGGTTGATTGTTAGAGGCCTGTTAAAACCCCCCCCTTTGCCGAGGCTTTAGAAGGGACTCAGAGCACCTCAAAATCTAGTGACAAAATAACCTTCGTTGAGATCTGAGAAGTTGGGAAAAAGGACTTCATCTTCTGCTTCATCCTTGGAGCCAGAGAGAAAGATGGCTAAAGAATCCTCTTCAGAACCAAGGGCTATCAGTTCCAAAAATCTCCCTCTTCAGCTTCAATTGTGATTTTGGAGATGACAGAGTTTCAATTTCTGAGCCAGTCCCCTGTGTTGGAACCAGTATCTCTGAATTTGAGATCTCCACTACTGCAGACAGTGAGGTCTCCAACCCTGTCCTCCCGATCCTCCAGAAGCTTATCAGATGATGATGTGGAGCGGGCGGTGATGAGACTCTTAGACACCGGTGGTGGCTAAAATTCTGTCGACTCTGACCCAGAGAGAACCGGAGCTGACAAAGACCACTTCCACTTCTTCAGTTCCTCCTCTGACCCGATCTGGGGTTTCAGAACTAGAGTGTTTGGTCCCAATTACAGCGGAACCGTCAGTGCCGAGACCTCCAGGATTGTCAGATCCGACTACTGCTCTGACTTCCTCGGTTCCTTTGGAATTTGAGGAGTCTAGAAGCCGAAGTTCTCCCATCGGGTCCATTGAGGGAAGTCTGATTGGACAGCTGTCCAACCCGATTCTACCTCTCAGGGCTTCTGAGCGGGTGAGCTCGGCTCCTACATCGGCTTTGGAGCCAACTGCTCTGCTTCAGGGTGAGTCTTCTGGATGTTCATCGTGTTTCACTGTTGCAGTCATGACTGTAGGGTTCTCCCCTGCCGGCAGGCAGCCCTCAGTTGGCCAGAATCCCAAAGTCTGGGTCCGGCGTCGGCTGTTCAACCATGCTCCCTGACGTCAGAGTGCCAGGAGTACAAAGCAGACAGCCGACGCCATCTTCTCCAGTCTTTCTTGCCATGCGGTGATAGCAGTTCGCATTTGCTGGTCGGCTGACTCCTGACGATTTTACCTGATAAACTTCATTCCGAAGACTTCTTCTCCAGTCAAAGCTAAGTACCCCGTTGGGGAAACTTTTTTCTTTCTCCACTCCGATGTCAGAAAAAGTTAATAATTGCATTTCATGTGGGAAGCAAATACCTCATAAGGATTTTCATTCTTACTGTATTCCTTGCTTAGGCCCTGACCACGACGTAGTTAGTTGTCGGTTTTGTGCTAGATTTAATCAACGTACAATTAAGCGAAGGTACGATTTTGCTTTTCATTACTTCGGTAGACGCTTTAACTATAAAATGTCGTCGGATACGGTTCCGACTACCAGAGTTCACAAACGATGCAAGGATAAAGACAGGCCTCCGAGGTCCAAATCTGATGACAGCACACAAGCGGAGCCAGCTTCAGGTTCGGCCGTCGTCAGTGAGGCGCTTTTGCAGCCCCTGTCATCGGCCATTTCAGAACCGATGGCTGAAACAGACTCTCATGAGGAGCCAACCAGGCCTTTAAATATTTCTATTGCAGGACCTTCGGACAATGCTCCTTCGGATGGGTCCAGAGCCTCTGTGCAGGTACCGGCTTCCGAAGGGGTTTTCAGGCCTACTCAGCTCCAAATAAAGACAAAGCCAAAGGCAAAGGCAAAGACTCCTTCTAAATCAAAGATTGCAACTCAGGCCTCTTCTGAACTGGCTCCCAAGACACAGAAACAGTTACTCAAGATGGCGGAGGATTTACTTACTATGATTAGGGGTTCACGTCCCCCTCCAGATAAAAGGCCAAGGCAGGATGTTTATTATGATTCTTCTGATCAGGCCTCTGTTTCCTCTGTTTCTTCTTCTGACCAGGAATATTCTTTCCCTCCTTATGAGGATTCTGATGCTGAAGAATCCATTCCTTCAGCTTCTCCCCCTGAGGATTTCTCTTTTGGGGAAACTTTGCATGAAATGAGGGAACATTTCCACTGTGAAGGACAGGAGTATTCGGAATCTAAGAAAAGACTAAGGGATTTTCTTCTTCTTCCCCAACATAGACCCCTGGCTATTCCTCCTGTTTTGGATATTGTGGATGATGCCTTTTCGGAGGCTAACTTAACCCCTGACTCCTTTCCTCCTGCTCCTGTTAAGCCTGACAGATATTACAGGGTTCCTGATTCCCATCAGTTTTTATACAGGAACCCTTCTGCTGACCCTGAAACCATTTCTCAGGGTCCTAAGGGAGTTAAGGCCGCTTCTGCCAAAAATCCCATTCCTACTGAAAAGGATTCTCGATCCTTAGAACGATGGGGCAAGAAGGTGTACACTTCTGCTACTTTGTCTATTAGGGCTCTAAATGTCAGTTTCATATGCTGAAATACCAGCAATTTCTCTTGTCTGTTTTAAAACAAAAGCTTTCTTCCATTTCTGCCTGTGCAGATGATAAGGAATTACATGACGTATTGCATGCCACTGAACAAGTTGGGAAGCATGGTTTACACTGTGGATTTGATGCCTTAGAGGCTTCTTGTAAGGCTGCGGCCTCTGGCACAGTCATTAGAAGGCATGCATGGCTAAAGGAACAAAATTTGCCTGAACAAGTTAAGGCTAAATTACTGGATGCTCCTGTTCAGCATAATGTTTTGTTTGGATCAAAAGCTGAAGAGGTGATTAAAAAGATGGAAGATAAGGCGAAATCCATGCAAACTGTTAAAGATTTCTTACAGGTACAGCCACCTAGATTTAGCAGGAATTGGCCTTCAAAAAATTGGTCCTTTCCCTCTTCAGACAGGCCTCAGAGGGGTAGATATAGACGCTCTAGAGGAAGGCCTCAAACTCAAGCCTCTTATAGACCAAGACAGTGGACTGCTTCCACCCCTAGGGGAGGAGAGGACAGGTCACAAACTCAAAGGAAACAAACTCAATGACTCCCTCTGTTGGGCTACAGGAACTTCTTGCCTGGATGCCCCTCTCGGAGGAAAACTCTCTTTTTTATCAAAATTGGACTCAAATAACACAAGACAAGTGGGTTTTGGGTGTGATTTTAAGAGGCTACAAATTCCATTTTCATACCTTGCCAAGGCCAAGCGGATGGCCAGACCTTCCAAAGCATCAATGGACGGAAGCCTTAAACCAGGTGGAAGCTCTTTTGGCTATGAATGCCATAGAACTGGTTCCACTTTCAGAGATGGGAAAAGGTTTTTACTCAAGGCTCTTTCTAGTCCCAAGGAAGCAAAACTCATGGAGACCCATACTGGATCTGTCAGTCTTGAACACCTTTCTAGAGATTCCAAAATTCAAGATGCTTACTCTACAACAGCTACTTCCAATGCTGTCCAAGGATTAATGGATGGTAACTTTGGATTTGAAGAAGGCATATCAGGCAGGATCTCAGAAAATACCTCAGGTTCAAAGCCGGATCGAGGCACTTTCAATTCTCTGCGCTGCCCTTTGGATTGTCTACTGCGCCCAGGGTCTTCACCAAATGCCTGGCTCCAGTAGTAGCTTATTGCAGACTCAAGGGAATTCAAATTTACCCTTATCTGGATTATTGTCTAATTCAGGCAGACAGCAAGGATGTCTTACTCCAGCATCTGGAATTTGTACAAAACCTACTCAAGTTCCTGGGATTTTCTGTAAACATAAAAAAGTCAAATTTGACACCATCACAACACATAACTTTTCTGGGTGCTCTTCTAAACACTACAACCCAGATGGCATTTCTGACATCCGAAAAACAATTACAGCTGGCTTCAACTTTCAAAACCTTGGCAACTTTAACTCAACTATCTGCAAGGAAATTTCTACAGGCTTTGGGTTACATGGCCTCCTGCATCCTTCTCGTACCACATGCAAGACTACACATGAGGAAAATACAGTGGTACCTAAAAAGTGTATGGTCTCAGCATTGCCACAGTTTAGACATACTGATCTCCGTCCTTCCTTGCCTTCAAAAGGAATTTCTTTGGTGGTCCAGGGCATGTGCCCTAAACAAAGGGAAACCCTTCTGTCTGCCTCCTGCCACTCAGAGTCTAACCACGGACGCCTCGGATTATGCTTGGGGGAGCCCATTTTCAGGGCAACTGTCTGCAGGGCCTTTGGACAAAGGATCAGAAGCACCTGCATATCAATTTAAAGGAAATGTTAGCCATTCAGAAAGCTCTATTGGCCTTCAGGAATCTTTTACAACCAGGACAACTACTAATACGGACAGACAACACCACAGTTATGTGGTGCATAAACAAGCAAGGGGGGGTCTCATTCCTACCCCCTTTGCAGACTAACCATGGATCTCTGGGACACAGCTCTAGCTTACAATCTGGATCTTCAAACTCAGTTCCTATCAGGGAAACAAAACTTCCTGGCAGACAGTCTGAGCAGAAACCTTTTGGATCCACACGAATGGATGCTGGACACCAAAATATTCAGGATGATAACAGCAGTCTGGGGATGTCCTCACATAGACCTCTTTGCATCCCATCTCAATCATCAACTACAGAATTTTTGCACCAGGACCTTCCACAGAAAAGCTTGGAAAGTGGATGCCCTGTCATTCAGTTGGAGGAACCTCTCGGGATATGCTTTTCCGCCTCTTCCTCTTCTTCCACGGGTCTTATTGAAGATAAAACAGGACAAGCCCAAGATGATAATCTTGCTGGCTCCAAATTGGCCTCGGCAGTTTTGGTATCCAACGCTGAAAAACCTATGCCTGGAGCCCCCTTGGGTTTTACCTCAGTCTCCGAACCTTCTGTCCCAACATCAGGGTCAGGTTCTACACTCTCATGTCAGAACTCTCTGCCTGGCAGCCTGGTTAATCCAGGACCTTTGATTTCTTCTTTACTACCCAAGCAGGTTATGGATGTCATTTTAGAAGCCAGACGTCCTAGCACTAGAAAATCTTATGCAGGAAAATGGAAAAGATTTTGTTCCTGGATGCAGGCTCAGGATTCTGATCCTCTTCTTCCTAACATTACTTTAATCTTACTTTACTTGTCAGACCTCTTACATAAGGGTCCCTCTTTCTCTTCCATTAAGATACATGCCTCTGCTATTTCTGCTCATTATAATTCGGACCCTCCCATTTTTTCCCACCAGCTCATGAGACAGTTTCTCAGGGGAGCTAAGGATTTAAGGCCTTCTAGATCTCCTCCCATTCCTGCTTGGGATCTCAACTATGTTTTGGAAAAACTAACCTTTCCTCCTTTTGAGCCTGCTACTTCCTCTGACATCAAGTTCTTATCTTGGAAGACAGCTATTCTGTTAGCCCTAACCTCTGCCAGGAGGGTTTCAGAGTTACAAGCTCTTATGGTTGTGGAACCATATATTATTTTTCATCAAGACAGGGTATCTTTGAGGACTAATCCTACTTTTATGTCTAAGGTGGTTTCTAAAGTGGCTTTAAATCAAACTATCCACTTGCCAATCTTTTTTCCCCACTCCTCAAAATAAAGGGGAAAGGATCTTACATTCCTTGGATGTACACAGACAGCTACGTTTTTACCTGGACAGAACCAAGGACATCAGAAAATCAGAACAATTGTTTGTTTCTTATGCTTCAAGTTCCCAAGGTAAAGCCATTTCTAAACAGACCATTTCTAAATAGATTGCTCATGGAATCAGATTTTGTTATTCACACCATGGAAAGCAAATCCCAGGGAGTATACGAACTCATCCCACCAGAGCTGCTGCCACTTCTGCAGCCTTCCTCAGAGGAGTTCCTACCAAAGACATTTTGGAAGCTGCAACTTGGAGTTCAGTGCATACTTTTTCTAAGCACTACAATCTACCTCTATACTCTAAGTCTAGGGCAGGCTTTGCCTCTGCAGTCTTGCAGGGCCTTTTAGCCACCCCTTCTTCATTGTGACCACCTCCCTTTCTTTCAGCTTTGGGATTCTACCTTACAGTCATGACTGTAACAGTGAAACACGATGAACATAGTACAGTTGTATACACCTACCATAAATGTAGATGTCCGAGTGTCTTCACTGTTGCAGTCTGGGTTTCCCTCCCTCCTGTCCCCTCTTATTTTTACTTTTGTGTGGTTCCTTTCTTCACCATTCTTCTGAGGTGTATTTGCATAGGTTATGGGACCTTTTTCATTTTGGGACTCCTGACATCTGGGGCAAGAAAAACTGGAGAAGATGGCATCGGCTGTCTGATTTGTACTCCTGGCGCTCTGACATCAGGGAGCATGGTTGAACAGCTGATGCCGGACCCAGACTTTGGGATTCTGGCCAACCGAGGGCTGCCTGCCGGCAGGGGAGAACCCTACAGTCATGACTGCAACAGTGAAGACACTCAAACATCTACATTTATGGTAGGTGTACACAACTGTACTTTCCTCTGAACCGGGAATTTTCTCGGAGCGGAGTTGGGGGGGCTTTTGAGCTGATGAAGAGAGTGCTGCCACCTCGGACTGCTCCGCTCTCTGGTCTAAGTACTCTTTCACCTAAAAGTGCCAGTGTCAGCCTCAGCTCCATCGCTCCTACCCAAGCACAGAGACCCAAAGTCTCAGGATGCCCCATCGGACGAAACTATCTCTTCCGAAACCTCTTCAGAGTATCCCTCTGAGGTGGTTCCTCGGAAGAGGTTGTGCAAGAGGAAGCACCTAGACACCCCGGAGGAGTCTATCACCTCAGACATGGACCTCAAGGAGTCAGAAGGGTCACCATGGTCACCCTCTGAAGATGTTTCTTTTGCGGACATCCTAGAGATCCTTAAACAGAGAGGTGGCTGGAAGCTCACCAACCCTTCTGAGGATGAGTCTGTGTACCTGGAGGCTTTCGGGTCTTGCCCTTCCACTTCTTGGGTGTCTCCACCTTTTGACCAGTTAATGAATGTGATTAGTCAAAAGGCATAGGGGTCTGCGGATTCAGTGAAACCTGTTCCTAGGAGGCCAAATAAATTCATCACGGCGCCTTCAGAAAAGGAATTCCTTAGCAAGGGTGTCCCTGTAGATGCTATGGTGGTGGCGGCTGCCACAAAGAAGGAATTGTCAGAGACTTCATCTGTTCATCCACCAAACAGAGAGTTTCAATGATGGATAGATATAAGCATATGTTCTCTTCAGCGGTGTTTGCTCTTACTTCGCTGAACTATTTGATCCATTTCACTAGGCTCCAGAGGGATTGCCTGAAGGAGCTAGGAGAATATCCTTCAAGGTACTGTAGCTGCAGGGGTTTTGGATAAGGTTTCCTCCCAGCTCTCCACCTTAAACTCTGTGTTAAACTCCTCCATGCGGCTTATGATGGAGTGAGTAGGGCAGTGGGTATATAAATTTCCTTAAGGAGACATTCCTGGATGCACTTACGCGATTTTGCAGAACCCTTCAAGTCTTTCTTTATTAATGCCCCTTTTGATGGTTCATCTTTGTTCGGGCTCAAATTAAGAGACCTTAACCAGGTGCAGGCAGGAGGGAAAGACTTTGTCTGCTGTGGAAGTCCATTTCTCACTCCCTACTAGACCTTATCCCAAAGGTCAGAAGGGAGGAAAAATGTGATTTCGTAAGTCCCAAAGAGCTTTCCCGGACACATGTGGTGATTCTTCCCCCAGGGGCAGAGGGGGAAGTAACAATGGAAGACAACCACAGGGTAGAGAGGGGGGTACAGAACCAGGGTGACAGGGATTCCTTCCTTGGAAAAACCTTTCAGCACTCCTGAGAGGAGGCTCGCCCGTCCATCTCTGGAGGCAGTCGGGGGTCGCTTGTTGTGCTACAACACCTGGCTAGAAATAACAAAAGACAAATGGGTACAAACGATCATATCCAGAGGTTATTACATACCCATTTCCTCTCCCCATTAGAAAAACAATTATCCCAGATGTTCCACCCAGTCAAAGGGATTACGCAACTTTAGAGGTACAAAAGTTGCTAGAAAAAAGAGTCATCCAAAATGTCCCCGCAGACCAGATTGGATCTGGAACTTACTCAAGTTTCTTTTTAGTTCCAAAAAAGACAGGAGACTGGAGGCCCATTCTGGATCTCAGCAGACTAAACAAGTGCAGGGAGTCCCTTTCTGGGGAAAGATGATTGGATGTACTGTGTAGATCTCCAGGATGCATACTACCACATAAAAATGGACAGACGATCCAGGAGACATTTGCGCTTTTGGCTGGGAGCCAGTTTCGAGCTCTGTCCTTTGGTCTCACTACAGCCCCCAGAGTGTTCACCAAATGCATGGCAGATGTTATGGCTCACTTGAGGCATCTAGGATTCCGGGTGTTTCCATACTTATACGACTGGCTCCTAACTGCCACCACCAAGCATCTACTAACAAGAGCGAAGGACACAACCATTCATCTGTGCTCTCAATTAGGCATCACAGTAAACTTTGAAAATTCTGCCGTGTTGCCATCACAGCATATCGTATTTATAGGGGCAAAACACAAGAAAAATGTTGGCCAAACTTCCCCCCAGAGAGGATTCAAACCTTGCATCATCGAATCAAGAACCTCTTATTCAAGAAGAAAGTACAGGCGAGGATTGTTTTGAAAGTTCTGGGTATCATGGCGACTGCAATAATTTTGGTATCCTTGGCTCATCTACATATGAGGATTCTTCAATGACTAGTCTTTTCCCAGTGGTTCATGCAGGATCTGCCATTGTCTAACAAGATTATCATAACAGAATCCTGCAAGAAAGATCTGCGCTGGTGGCTTCACTCAACTCAATTGACTTTAGGGCAACCGTTTGTATTCCCACAACCCGTAGCCACAGTGAGCATGGACGCTTCCCAGATAGGTTGGGGGGTGTTATCTGGGAAGGACTGTTCAAGGCATTTGGAAGGAACATGAAAACCACTTGCATATCAATGTCCAAGAGATGAGAGCAGTGCTTTTGGCATTGCAGGCATCCCAGGACTCCCTTCCAGTAGGAACAACTGCAATTCAGACAGACAACATGTCAGCACATAAACAAACAAGGAGGGACTAAATCCTACTCCCTATGTCGAGAGGCACAGAGAGTATGGCAATGTGAAGTCGCTTCACAACTCTTTCTGACAGCAACGCACATCCCGGGGAAGTCCAATGTGATAGCGGATGAACTCAGCAGAGCCATTCTGATGGCCCCATGAGTGGTCCCTAAAACAGGAAGTTATGGAAGAGTTTTTTGCAAGTGGGGCCAGCCTTGCTGCGACCTCTTTGCTATGTCCATGAATGCCAAATGCAGCAGCTACTTTGCCCTGATCCCCCATCCGGGGGAGACACCAAGGGATGCACTTGTACATGATTCATAATTGGCCCCCGGGTCTCCTCTATACTTCCCCCCCCCCCTTTCCCTTGATACCAAAGGTCCTTCAGAAAGCCAGCATGTTGAGAAGCAGTGTAATACTCATTGCACCATACTGGCCTTGTTCTCCTTTCTGTGACCCCATCTCCAGGAGGAGCCATGGATTCTGGACCCAGTTCCAGAACTCTTGACTCATCCATCAATACAAACCCTCAAATTGACAGCCTGGCTGCTCCATTTCCACAAATAGCCAGGCTCCCTGATATTTTCCCTGCAGTGAAACATATATTGATTTTGTCTCATAAGGCATCAACCAGGAAATTATATTCTAGTAAATGGAAGAGATTTTCCTGTTGGGCTTTCAACAGCCATATTGATCCTTTTACTGCCCCCATAACAGCAGTGTTAGACTTTCTGGCCAATCTTTTTAATGAAGGTGCAGTGGCGGCTACAATTCGAGTTCAATTAGCTGCTATATCAAACTATCATATTGGGGAAACGGGACTAAAAATCATGTCTCACAGACTTTGTAAAGCATTCTTAAAAGGTACTTTCTTACTAAGGCCTCCAGTGAAAGAACCTCCAGCACCATAGGACCTAAATTTTGTTCTATCTGTGTTGATTCTTCCTCCCTTTGAACCTGCATCATCATGTGACATAAAGTTTTTGTCAAGAAAGACAGCACTATTGGTTGCCATTATGTCTGCTAGACGAGTGTATGAACTTAAAGCTTTGTCTATATGCCCCCCATACATGACTTTTCACAAAGATAGAGTTTCCTTATGAACCTACCCCTCATTCCTACCAAAAGTGTGTTCGGAGGCCAATTTAAGTCAAACCATTGACTTACCTGTTTTTTCCCCAGATTATGGCAACAAGGCAGAATATAAACTACACCAGTTAGATGTACGTAGACAATTACGTTTCTACCTTCTACCTATTAGAACAAAAGATTTCAGAAAATTGGACCAGCTATTTGTATCTTTTTCATTCAAAAAGAAAGGGGCCCCAGTATCAAACGTCACACTTTCTAAATGGCTTACAGTACTCCCAGAGAAAGTGAAAGGCCATCCACAAAAGCTCTATCAACCTCATCTGCCTTCCAGGCGAGGCTACCTATGGATTCCATTTGTTCAGTAGCAACATGGGTAAAGCCTCAGACCTTTATCACTCATTACAGAGTCGATTTGGCCTCCAGGAATAGGGCCTCTTTTGGGTCCACTGTTCTGAAGAGTATTTTCCCTTGAGCCACCCAAGAAAGAAGGTGCTAGGGAAGCTGTCCCAACCAGCAATGAATGAAGGTGAGATAGGACAACATAACATTAAGAAGTTATGTACTCACCATAACATTCCATGTTTGTTGTCCATCTCGCATTCATTCTTGTGTCCCACCCTCCTTCCACCACCTTTGCTCCTGAAGGATTGAGTGGTTTCCTTGCAAATTGGTTATATGTCTCTGAATCTCTTCTTAATCTCTCTTGGATGTGGTGGCATGTTTAGAGGTAATTATATTTTTCTGCAAACAAGATCTGGGTAATCTTCCCTGAGCATCATGGGATATGGTATAGTCACGAGCCAGTGGAAGCTCTCGAACTTTTGAATAAGGCCGAGTCGGAACTGATTCTCAGTTCCAAACCCAACCAGGAATGAATGAAGGAGAGATGGACAACAAATATGGAACATTATGGTGAGTACATAACTTCTTATTTTGGTGTAATCGATTAACTCCAAAAAGTATTGGATTGGCTGGACATGAAAACAAGAAAAATGCTTCATGCTTATCAAATTATATATAAAAATTAGTGTATACCAAAATTATATATACTTCTCTCTGAAGGAGGAATGGGCGTCCTCAAAATTGATTACATGTATAAATCTGCAATTGTGAGACTGCATACATATCTGCTGGCCTCATCACATCCAAACACAGTAAAAGTTTTTACATAATGATGCTAAGAAGTCTAAGATGACATCTTTGCTTAGTTTAGCAGAAGCATTTTGGTGTCAATCGGGTATGGAAATCAAAGCAGAAGTCGACAAAAATCTGACAACAACTGAATGTGCCAAAAACAAAAGAAATAAGAAGGATCAGATGAGGAGGAAATAAAAGTGGAAAAGCCATAAATATAGTGGCAAGTACAGAGATCTCCTTGAAGAACCTCATGTGGATTAAGATTTGCTACAGAAGTGGTTAAGGAGAGGTGACTTGAAACCAGAAGATGAAAGGCTAATAACAGATGTCCAGGACAGTGGACTACATATACATTGATTTATAAAATCCATTGAAAAGTTAGGAAAAACAAATGCAGGTTCTGAAAAAAAACTGGAAAGAGTTGTTGCAGAGGCCATATATACTGAATGCCATAAAATGTGGCAGGACTGTTGAACCACAAAGCATTATAGAAAATGATGAACTATGTATCACATGGGATCACCCATTACCAACAATTCCAAAAATATCCACAAGAAAACCACATACAATAGTCCATGAAAAAAGACAAAAATAGTATTTATTATTGAAATTGCTATATCCAGTTATTACATTGTCTTGTGTACAGAGAGAGACAGAAGTCATAAAATATCAGTATTTGCAGGCAGAAACAAGGTCTGTGTGGAAGAAAGATATCCAGTCAGTTCCAATGGTAGTAGGAGGAATGTGTTCTAGATATGTTTCCAATACATGTAACCTCGCATGAATTACAGGAGGCAGCAGTTCTGGGCATATTGCAGGTGCTGAGAAGAGCACTTTTGTTGAACATCAAAAACCTGAAACAGTACTAATTTCATGAACTCTAATCATACCCTGCATAAGGAATGGGGTCCATTCCTGACGTGGTATTAGAAACCCAAAGATTTGGAGAAATGAAAACAAAGACCAAACTGGAAGGCAGTATATTGAAACAGTTGTTCTGTCATTCATCCAGTTAAGGGAATCTGCCAGAAAGCCCTTGTTAAATCCAGGGTATTGTAGCCTATCCTTCCCTAACTGCTCCATCAGCTCAGCTATCCCAAGGACAGGTAGCTGTTAAACTTGGACATGCTGTTGGGCCTCTTGAAGTTGATGCAAAATCAGACTGTACCCTCCAGTTTTGGAAATAAAACAATACCGCTAACTTTAGCATTTTCCTTATCTCCTCTCTGACTGCATATTTTTCAGTTTTTGGTACCCTTTAAGGTCTTCGATTAACCTTTTACCCTGAGATTGTCTGTTTGAAGTTTAGAGACTTGTCCTTCCTGGCAACTCTGAGAAGATGTCTTTGTTCCTTAGAAGAAACTCTTTAACCTTCTGCTTTTGAGGTTTTGAGAGGGGTTTCTTTTACCAACCTTTAGAGGAAAAGCATTCACTTCTCTTGTTCATTCCCCAGTTGTAGCTACAGTGTTTACCACACTTGTTTGCATCTCCTCTTGGCTTTTAGAACATTTTTATGATAAACTTGCTCAGTACAGTTTTTTCCTGTTTGTCTTATTTTATAATTTGCCTCATTTACTCAATTACCTCATTAGGGTCCTTCTTGCTTGGCCAGGAATTTGTTTTTGCTCGTGGAGATCAGAACTAAAACTTGGTCTCTCACCTGGAACTTCTTTTCCAGGCATTCTTTTATAGACCCTTTTGGCTCCTTTGTGTCCTTTCCATATGCTCTCACACTAGTGGTATTAGTGCTTTCTGTCTTTTCTCCTATGTTACTTTCACTATATCCAAAAATCCTCTGGACCCCAGTAGAACAGCTCAAAGGGTCTGAACCCAAAAGAAGCTTGAGGTACATATTGGACAGAGAACTTTAAATAGGGCAAAAGTTGGTTCCAGTCTTTCTCTTCACCCTCAATAACCTTCCTTAACATAAATGTTAAGTTTTGGTTAAACCACTCTACTCTACTGACCCATCCATTTTGGAAGGATGGGACATGAGGGCCTTAGTTGTTTAACTTGAAGGTGGCGACAAAGGTGCCTCATGACTTTGGACATGATGGATGCATCTTGGTCTGTTAATCTCTCCTTCAGTATCACCACTTCAGAAAACAGCAAAACTATTTCCTTATTTGGAATTAACCTTCATAAGGGGAATAACTTTGGAGAACCAGGTAATGTAGTCCAAGCACCACAAATGCATATAGGTGTCCACTGCTTCACTTAACTATTGATCCCACAATATCCTTCAAAATCCTTTCATATGGAACTTTGAGAATATGCATTGGAATAAGTGGATTCCTAAAGTCCAGGTTAGCAGCTGTCTGTTGATAATCAGGATACCCAACACAAAAGGTTTTAATTTCCTTCATGACACCTAGCTAGTAGATCTGGCTAGCATCCTTACTTTGGTTTTATTCATATCTCCTAAGTGACCACCTCCCCACCAGTACATGACTGGACCACTTTCATGACTGTTTTTCTAAATGATTTGGGTATCAATAGCTGGTGGACATTCCCATTTCTCTTCTCAGTTACCCTATAGATTTGGTTGTTATGCATCTGAAAGCATATGAGTTGGTGGGGGTCCAGTTGGACTATCCTTGACATATTTTCTGTAGCACAACTTAATGTTTTATCCTCTCACTGAGATGTCTTGAAATGTAACTGCCTGACCTGGAGGCCAGACAAAGTGGGATCCTCTTCTCTCTGTGTCCCAGAAGGTAGAATATCTTGCTTATGGTCTGGATTGGGTTAGTATATTGGCCTCCATAAAACACTGTCCCCTCAAAGAAAGGCATCTCATGCCAGTGCTCTAAGGGACTTTACTTAGTTGCCTTTTGATCTGAAGCCTCATCCTCTCCCTGTGGTTCTTCACTATCCTTTGTCTTATCTTGGGTTGAGATGCAGGAAGGGAGGAAAAAAAGGTTAGAGAGCGAGGTTAAAATGAAAGTGGAGTTTAAAAACAGGGCAGAAATAACAGAAAACAATATGGGAAAGAAGAAATAGGAATTATTTAGAGGGGATTACAAAAGTTAAAGCCCCCACATGTGTTTCGCTGTTTTAGTAACATGCAACATCCTGCTTGCCTAGTATACCATACAATTATGAATCATGACCTGTTTTCAGAGGCACTCAGTTGTATGTTGTTATACATTCATTAAATCGGTTAATTAAACCAATGATAAATCTATGTTGCGAGAGGCAATGTTAAAGACTAGGCAAAGGCTTTCCCTACCAGTTTCAGAACAAGTGAAAGTCAGTTCAGATGTGAAGCTGTGGATAAATGACAGGAAGTATCTGCAGTATACCCTTGCCACAGCTTGCAAGATGTTTATAGCATGCTATGTGCTACAAAATATGATTTCTAGGAGCACTGCAGGCCAGCCATCCAGTGCTACAGCTATCCCTGTCACAGTAAGCATGCCAGCATCATCCATCAGTGACAGTAAGGCCAAGAGACAGCGTGTAGCAGCTGCATACCCACTCTCCATATTACTCAGTAATGTAGGTGGTGCACTGGTATCTAGTTCAGCTTTATGAGACCCAAGATAGGCAGACAGTGGGAGTGCAGTGTAATGTAAAGGCTTTAGTCAGCAGTGCAGTATTGACTGACACCATGCATCAGACAAATCCATGTGCATCGCACAGGAGAGAGCGTGCTATGGAGCACAGTCATTATCATTTATAGAGGGGCAAAGGGCCACAATAGTACTGGGCTGACATCAAAACCTGCAGGGGGGGGTGTTATTAGGGGTGGAAATAAGGATGTTGTGAGAAGGGGTATTCTGTGTCATGGTGTCACCTGGTGACACTATGGAATGATAGCTGTGAGGGCTGCCACTGAGTGACTGTGATCTGTGGCTACTGCACGGGCTTACTGTAGCAGGACTGTAGGCCGTACATGACAGGGATGTTGTGCTACTCTGGTAATAGGGCCTGTATGGACCCAGCTGGCAAGATGTCCTGCCTGTTGGAGCTTGGCAGTCATAGTTGCCAATGATGTGAGGTGCTAGAGTGAGACATCGTAGAGTTGCAGCAGCAAATTATGTACTCTGAACTAGCTTCCTGTGTCCACAGCCACTTCCCACCATGGACAACACTGCTATTCAGGGCACTAATGGTTACAGGTTCTGCCCTGTTTTCAGACATGGATGTGGAGGTCACCATGTGACCCAATATAGTCCTCATAAACCCTCACATGGCATTGTCCCTGGACTCTAGGGCTTCATCAAGGCACCATCAGTGATGGGTACATCCTAAAGGAGGCAACACAACTCCTTAATCATTCCCTGTCACCATGGATAGCAAGCAGACTGGGCCTGCATGATAACTCCTGCTGATTTTGTCCTAGAGTTGTCCACATATTAGGGCCAGCTGTGACATGAGACAACTGCCGTGGGATCCTTCGCTAGGAGGACGCATAGTCTGTGGTATGGGGATGTAGTACTGGTACTCTTGGTCATGCAGGCACCCTCCCCATGTGGAAGGTGAGCGCTCATGCTATGCAGTCTGTTGCTGAGGTCTGGATGAGACCATACCGTCGTCCTGTGTAATTGCTGGAAGACCACTCATGAGGGAGACTGATGATCCCCGTATCATCTGACTGTGACATGATTTGTGTCTAGGCATTGTTGTTGGACCCTGCATAGATGTTGCCTTGACCCAGCCTGTATTACTGTAGCTGTGTGATCTGGCCTGTGAATATGCAAGATATAGAGTGAATATGAATGTCTATTATACAAGTGAAGCCAGTGGTACAGATTGTACAGATGCAGAACTGACACATATCTCCACTGCCATTCCTGTGTGCCTGTTCACCTTGAGTACCTATGGGCAATGCATGCAGTGGCATTTGTGGCTTGCAGCGCTGCTGTATAGACATGCAGTATGGTTACTAACCTGGTATATCTCCCTTTGAGACGTGATGGTTAGCCAGTCTTAGAAACTGCATGCAAGGACCTGTGACTTCATCATCTCCATATGTGAATACTAGCAAATTCTCCACATCATTTAGGCTTGAAGTGGGAGATCAGCCACTGCCAGTGTTTCACTTCTATGTGAAAATCATGCAAAACTTCATACAGATGATGAATATAGTTCAAGACTGAACCTAAGACTGGAACTGATAGATGCAGAAATCTGACTATTGAGCCACCAAGTTGCCCAGCGATCACATAAAGAATAAGTCTGATAGATAATGAAACTAGTAAAGGATCCCACTTAGCCTCTGAAAAGGAATTATGTTCTCATTATCTCCATGGTTTAATACTCCTCCCAGTTCAGCTCTTCTTTTTTGCAACTATCCTATTCCTCCCTCTATATTTTGTGTGTTATTTATTTGTTAACCAGGTAAGTTCATTGAACACAAATCTCCGTTTTAAGGGGCAACCTAGGAGCACTGTCTACAGTAGTGACTTGCTCATAGATGTATAGTTTGCACATGAAAACTGTGGAAATCAAACCTATGGCTGCAGGATGAAGCTTATTTACAGCTCATTTAACCCTATGAACGTGATATTTCTTATTTCCTGTGTGTCTTGGTTCACACTTATTCATTTATTACTCTGCCTCTTCCTATTTTATCCCTCTCAAACCCATTCCTTTCTTATGGCAACAAGCCTTCATTTCAGAATGTCACCTTTACTTCCCCTTTTGTTTTAAATATGGATATAATACAGTAATGTATGCTAACTTGGCTCTTTCAGCACAACACCCCAGAGTTAGACTCTTATTTCCTCATTCATTTTAACCAGCCATACTTTTCATAAATCAAAATCTCATCTCCTTTATTTTGTATACATTTATCCATTACACCACTGTCACTGCTTCATGCTGTCTCCCAGCTGAACCTTTACCTTCCTGCATCAAATTCCATCCCCATCCTTTCTACCAGTATGTCTTCTTTCCACCATTATCTATCTCATAGTCTGACCTGCCTTTTCAGCCTCTGTTAATTATAGCTTTCTGTCCATCTGATATGATTCAACCCCTTCCAATGCCTCTCTTTGGCCTGCCACTCTTTGTTGCTCTCAGTCTTTGTTTATACTTTTCCTTTTTGAACTCCTGTCTCAAAAAAATACTTCAACCTTGATTCACTTTTTATTACCGCTACTGTGCCTAGTTCTGTCTTCCTTTGTCCTGCCACTGCCATATCTCTGTATTTTACAGGCCCTTCTAGCACCTTCTCCTTTGTTCACTGCTGGAGATTTAACAGGTGTCTGTGGCTTACTTTCTGTTTTTAATTGTGTCAGGGAGTTCTGGCCTCCTCTCATTCCCTAGGCATGCATCTTCTCTGGTCAGGCTTACAGTGAAGGGTCTCCACTTCCCTTGTTGATGACCGCTCACACCTGTACACCTTCAGAATTGGTGCTTACCATTATAAGATGGTCAATCATCCCTTTCCAAGTACTGGAGTCCACAGGGGTCAGCTTTAGGTGCACTTCTGTTATCTCTCTTCATAAATGACCATTTGTGGGAACTATCCAATCTTAACATCATATTTTATACAAGCAGCATTATTACTAGAGCATTTACATCACAAAAAGAAATCATTCTGTTTATACAGATTGATTTCAAGCTCCTTTTGAACTGGACACATGCCAGCAAACTTGTGCTAAATACCAATAAATCTGCAGTTGTACTTTTTGGTACTAATAAGAAGCTATTTAAAACTCATTCACCCCATATCCTAGATCCCTACAATCAACAGTCTCTTGTTACCAAACAAAAATATTGAGGTGTATATGGAAAATATATACAAGTAGATATTTGTTCTTTTATAGTTTCATAGTTTCATAGTATAGTACTAGGCTATCTGCCCTAGGGCATTTATAAGCCTAGCCATAGTGTATGTGGCTTTCGCCACCCCATGTTATGATACAAAAGTGTACAGATTAAATTTAGTTTACTGTGCCTCTGTCTAGTAATGACACAGAGATGACCCCCGGGGTAAACCTACGATCACCCATCCACTCGTCAAGATTTCTCTTGAAGAGAGTCAGTGAGGGGCTCTGCCTAACATGGACTGGGATCCTGTTCCAGAGTGCGGGAAGCCTCTGGGTTATGAATCTGTCCCTCCAGCATGTCCTACTCATATTTGTGCTGAGGTTTAGATCTTTAGCTCTCGTGGCTCTGATGAATTTGGATTTTTTGAGGTGGAGCATGTCCATTAATTCCAGATTGGACATGGCCTTGTACGTCAGGCACAGATCACCTCTGAGCAGGCGGTATGCTACTGAATAGAGCTGGAGCTTCTTTAGTCTGGCAGCATATGACATATGTTGGAGACCCTTGATCCTCTTGGTTAGGTACTTTTGGGGTCTCTCCAGTTGCTGCAGGTGCCGGGTGAGGTACATACCAAATGGGGCATTGTACTCAATCATAAGCCTGATAAGGGAGGAATATAGGGGTACAATGACATCCTTTGATCTGGATGTGAATCCCTTCATGATAAGGTGGGCAAGGTAGAAGGTCTTTCTAACCACTTTGGCGACGTGGGTGTCAAATGAGAGGTCACTGTCAACTTGGGTCCCCAGGTCTCTGATTACTTTTTCCGTACTTAATGGATTACCACCTATGTGGTAATTTGTGGGTACTTTGTTTTTCCCAAAGGGGATGACTATACATTTTTTGGCATTTAGTTTAAGGACATGACTCTGGCACCAGTCGTCTGTTTCTGCAAGGCCCTTTTGAAGGATGCATGTGTCAGCTGGTGTATCGACTATGGCGCCTAGTTTGCAGTCATCTGCGAACATTGTCAGCCACAACCCCCCTATATTTGCCTGCACGTCTGAGAAATAAATGCCGAACAAGAGGGGTCCCAAGACAGAGCCCTGTGGGACTCCACTCGTGACTGGCTTAGAATCTGACATAGCTCCAGCTATTCTGACTTTGTGGGTTCTGTCCTTTAGCCAGTTTGCAACCCATCTTGTGACATACGGGTTTACATTTAAGCTGTTGAGCTTGTCTATGATGCCTGAGTGGGGTATTGTGTCGAAGGCTTTTGCCAGATCCAGGTAGGCTGTATGAACTGCTTTGCCTTCATCGATGGCTCTAGTGACTGTTTCAAAAAAGTCTACCAGGTTTAAAAGGCAGGATCTGCCTTTTACAAAGCCGAACTGGGTAGGGTCAATTGTCTGTAGGTTCCCGATGTCTTTGTTTATGAGTTCCATAATGATCCTTTCCATAGCTTTGCAGACCAGGCTGGTGAAGCTTATGGGGCGGTAGTTTCCAGGGTCTGTAGAGGTGCCTCCTTTGTGGAGTGGGACCACTGTTGCTGTACGTCAGTGTTGAGGGACATATCCTGTAGTAAGGCTAAGATTAAACAGCATTCTTATGTGTGGGTTTAGCTCCTCTAGGAGTTCACGTAGCACGCAACCCGGGACACCATCTGGTCCCATGGATGCTGTATTTTTAGCTTTGCTGAGAGCAGCTCTCACCTGGACATCTGAGATGTCAGGGAGGTTGCATTCAGCTGGGATAAATATTTCATCTTTTGGGGGAGAGGGAGGGGAGAAATTTGCACTGAACCTGTCTGCCAGTATGTTGGCAATATTTGTGGGTTCAGTGTATTTCTTGCCGTTATGAACTAACTCTGAGCATATCTGAGGGTTTCCGCCCAGGTTTCTAACATAACTGAAGAAGGCCTTGTGGTTATCTTTAGTGTTCTTAGTGATTTTTCTCTCAAAGTTGGCCTTTGATGATTTTATGAGCGAACGTAATTTTGTGCTAGTGCTGATCAGAGATGCCTTCCCTTTATGGGATTTTGCTCTGTCTTGCAGTAGCTTCCTTCTCTTGTTGTAAAGTTTGTTTATGGCTGGGGTCCACCAGATAGGATGCCTGCCTTTGGTGGAAAGGGTCTTGGTCTTATTTGGGATTGCATGATCCATGCATTCTTGGAGATGTCCGTAGAAAGCATTTGTGAAGGATTCAAGCAGTGTGGGATGTGGTTTCCACTGGCCCAGGGGGCTTGAAGGATACCATTTCAATCCTAAGGAGTGTAAAGTCGGCTTTTGAGAAGTTTCTCACTGTGGTCTTTTGTGCTGGGGGTGGAGGTGGGATATGAATATCTAGGGTTATTAGTTTGTGGTCTGATCTCACTAGTGAGGGGTATACTTCCGGTGTTGAGTATTTTGTCCCCATGTTTGTGATGATCAGGTCAAGTATATTATTTCCCCTTGTGGGGGAGGTGACTAGTTGTTCCATCGCATTTGAGTTGATGAATTCCAGGAACCTTTGGGCTAGGGTGTTGGGGCTTGAATAATGCACCCAGTCTATGTTTGGGTAGTTGAAGTCTCCCAATATGATGGTATTTGGTGAGACATTCATATCCTCCAGTGTCTTCAGGAAGGCTGAATGGAGTTCCTGAGATTGAGAGAGTGGTCTGTAGCATGCTACAAGTTGTATAGCAGTTTTGCCTATGGTTAGTTGCACATGGATGGTCTCCGATGCTTCGTACATTGCCACTAACCTGGAGGTGTGGGTGTCTTTAATGAATATGGACACTCCCCCTCCTTTTGTGGTTCAGCCCAAGTTTTGGGGCCGAAATGCATGATGCAAGGTATAACCTGGTAGGGCTGGGGTGCTCTCAGGAACCTTGAACCAGGTTTCAGTTACTGCACAGACATCGATGCTCTCCATACTGAGGAGTGCTTCGAGAGCCTGCATCTTGAGATTTAGACTTCTGGCGTTGAGCAGCATTACCCTTAGTTTTTTTTTCCTTTTTTGTTTTCTAAGGTGGTGGGTTTGTCTTTTGAGCCTTGCCTAAAAAAGGCACTATGGGGGTGGCAAGAGCCTTAGCTAATATCCAGAAGCCCAGTGGTGACAGATGCAAGCCGTCCCTTGCGAAGCAGCGTGACTTGCCCAGCATGTCATCCCAAGCAGACAGACATTGGATCCCCCTAGAATGACACCAGTAATTGAGCCAATTATTAAAGCTGATCATCTTGTCTTTGTATTGTGGCATCATTCTTGGTGAGGGCAAGATGCTGCTCAGGGTCAGGGTCATACCGGCCTGGGCTACATAATCAGAGAGCTCCTCTATGTCTCTTTTCATGTAGTCCAAGGAGGTACATCTCAGGTCATTAACACAAGCATGGACAATGACGGAGTCATATTTGTACTTGCTTTGGAGTGACATGAGTGCTTGTGTTATGTGGCGGATCCTAGCACCTGACAGGCAGCTCACCATTACCCTCTCTTTGTTCAGCCTGGTAAGTGGAACGTCAGTGTGTCTGACTATAGAGTCACCTATTACTAGTGTATCAGGCATGGTGTTTCGCCTTAAGGTCTGTGATTGTTTTGCACACTGACTTTGTGTACTATGTGTTGCATGTGCAGTGTTTTGAGGTGGTGTTTTCTTGGGTGTCTGCTTTGGGAGCCTCTGTTGTTTTGGTAAGTTTTTTATTAGAGCCTCCGAGTATGTCTTTGTGTTTTTATGTGTTTGGTTTGCAGTTGTGGTTGGTTTATGTGAGACTGGGTTTGTTGTGTGTGTGGTTACCTTCTCCTCATGTCTGGTCTTGCTAGTCCTGTGTTGAGAGAGTTCAGCCTCCAGTTTGGCTATATAGTTGCATCTCTCACATGTGTTTGTGTTTGTTGGGAGGAGGAGAGGGTTGTCTGTGTACATGAGACAATTATAACATTGTCTCAGGATTCCCAGATTAACCAGCTGAACTGGAGAGGATGTCAGTAATATACCACTCGACATGCCAGAATAGTATAAGGGAGTGATGTGAAACTGGGTCAGAGAAGACTTTGAAGGGAAATGGGTATTAACACGGGTTGTAGGTGGATGTAGTGCTTACGTTAGTTTAAGGGTGCTTCACTTGAAAAAAAGGTTTTAGGAGCAAGTGCTAGGCTTATAATATAGCGAATAGACTGATTTTGTTGAAAGTAGAGCTTTCTTAAGGGAAAAACTGAAGTGCAGACTTGGTGGAGCCAGGAATAGTTTAAGCCTGTTTAACCGGTGCTGCTCTATGCGCACAATCGCGCAAAGCCATGCAAACGCGGATTTTAAACCGGGAACTTCAAAAGAGCTGGAAATGGTCCAAAACGACCAATTACTACAAGCTGTTGAGCTGAGGTCACTCCTTCAGGGACATATAGGCTGCTCAAGGCTCCCCACTCCCACTGGAGAGCAAAGAAACTTCCTTCTATCCAAGTAAGGCAATGGACAACACAGGAACTACACCACAGTCCAGAATACAGCAAAGCCTGTATACTGGTCTAAACTAAAGTTTACATTGCTGTATTATTTGGAAGCTTGATATTCTGGTGAATGTGATGTGTGCCAGAGAGCATGGAGTTTAACCAGCATCTTGAAAGCAGGTACAATCAAGGTGTCCTTAATTAGCTACAGTAGTTAATTGATTTTTTTTTATTTTATTTATTTATTTATTTTTTACATCTCTTGGATTCCATATGGCAGGGTCTGTTCTAAAGAATGCTGTTCCTCTAGTTGTGGTTTTGAACTTAGGACAAGCTAGAGTGGGAAAGTTATTTTGTCTACTACTCAGTATGTAGCTTTGATCTCAGGTGAAGAGAGTTGTTTTTTTTTTTTGGGGGGGGGCAGTAGCTTAGATTAAAAACGTTAAATAATATAGAGTGTTGTGGCTCTTTGAGTAACAGAGAACCAACTGAACCTTTTTAGTAGGATGAAGAGATATGTGTCTGCTAAGAGGGCAAAATGAGTTATCTTGCTTTCTGCAATTTACAGTTTTAATGTTGTGGTGGGAGTGTAAGCAAAGCAAGGGCAACCCATATTCAGGTTTGGGGATTAAGACTTCTTTGGCAATGGCTGCACGTGCAGTAGGAAAGAGAAGGTGTAGTGAAGGATAGCAAAGTTTCAGTTCGGCAAGCACTGAAGATATGATAGCATCAATATAAACTGAGAAGCTGAGTGAGAGAGCAAGTATGAGACAGAGATGCTTGTGCTGTGTTGTTAGAAATTTTTCTTCCTGTGGTTAAACACTGATGTTCAAAGGATGGACTGAGGTGTATAAAGAACAATCAATATTCAAGCCCAAGTTCATAAACAACTCTCACAACTCGAAGAAGCTTATAAAATCTCTAACCATGTTACAAAGGAAGCTAGGCAAGCCATTGGCATTAATAGAAATAAATAGAATATATGGGAACAATACATGTAGAATAGTGTTCAGGAGGAGTTGAGTTTTTAACAGAAGGCTGGAACTGAACAATTTATTTAATGCTGGACTAAAAATCAGTGGTT
This sequence comes from Protopterus annectens, assembly GCF_019279795.1. Classification (NCBI taxonomy): domain Eukaryota; kingdom Metazoa; phylum Chordata; order Ceratodontiformes; family Protopteridae; genus Protopterus; species Protopterus annectens. Next base: position 398,471,957 of record NC_056743.1, on the reverse strand, counting down.
ATAAAGAAAGAAAACTTCTAATATTCTAGTCAGTCTCAGATTAATCCAAACCAAGTAAATCTCTGCTTCATCAGCACTCACTCACACTTCTTTTGATGCATTCCCAGCAGAATATTTCACTCTTCCATAAGAAAGAGAATACTCTATCCATCTTTATACACCTCAGTCCATTCCTTGAACATCACTGTTTAGCCTTAAAAAATGTAATTGTCTGTCTGCTGACTTGAGGCCTTCATTCTTACAAAGCATACTAACATTTACAATATTACATGACAACTACTATCCCCTCCACTTAAACATCTTTTACTTCATAAGACTCAAAAACGTGCACTCTCAGAAAATCAGATACAAACTAATATGCCACCATATACCCCAGCAACTAAAGAGAGAGCATTCACTAAATTTCCCCCAGAATTCTGAAGCAGAATTCCACAGGAAATCAAAGCTATTACATCCCTCAAAGATTTTAAGAAAGCACTAAAAAGTATGACATAAATTATTTGCAATGCCATTGTTTTGACTATAGAGGATAATCCTCCAGGAACTGACTATTATTGCAACTTCCTCTGCCTTCCTCTCAGTACATATCTCATTTCATGCCCACTCTTTCTTCTCACTCACTTAGTCAATTCCTTTCTTAATATCTGTATTCCTGAATGTATCTTTCTACGTTGTACAGCACACTCTCCCTCTAACCCCATGCATAATCTGTTTATCTAACCTAGTATACCCTACCATTCAAGTACATTTTATTTCTCCTTGTTGTGCTTTCTTAAGATGTGGTACTTCACTTGTGTTACTCAACCGGTTTATAAGTCTCTTACTGATGTAATTTTCCAATGTTAATGTAAATTGGATGACCATTACTATTTTATTACTTGCTTGTTTTCCTCAGTGTACAAATATGTCATTCTGGGTTGCCAGCTGGCCTGGGTTGTGCTTGAAAAAGGTCTGTCAAACAGTGCATTTACCTGGTTAACAAATGTCTGCATGAATGAATAAGTAAACAAATAAATGGTTCCTGTCATCTCTGTGTAAGTATACAGGCGAGACTGCAAGATTGATATGTATAGTTATACAATATTTTATAACTCTACTGGAGCAGGTCTTTCACTTAGGACTCTCTATCCCTTTCTCAGTCCCTGTACTCTGATATCAATCCTTATTAGGGAATGCAGTCTCTAACCTGTAGACCAGACTTCTTAGTCTCAACCCACTCTGTTACCTTTTCCCTATGTTATTTGCTTCTGATACCTTGGTTCCTCTGCTAGTTGTCTTCATTAAATTCCGGCTCTCTTTTTGCCTATTTTCTGTACCCTTACTTGCAGTCATCCCTTTTGGCAAAATCTCCTTTCTTCAATCCCTTGTTGGCTTTGTTCTTAGAATACTTCTGCAACTTTGTGGATATAATTTTCTGTATTCTTGTTATTTAAGAATCTGCATCCAAAATCCCACTCTGCCCTTATTTCTTGAACTTTCCCCTGCTTTCATCATTATTCCTTTCCATTTTGAATTATAACCTTATACTTTTGTTGTGTATATGAACCTTAACTGTGTAGCTCTAAAATTTTCCTTCAGATCAGGTAATCAAAAGCCAACCTGTTCTATTTGAGAGGATCAACATATCCCACTTAACTCTTGCCCTCTTCCCCTTCCAGTTAACTTATTTCAACTCCTTAGTAACTGTTGTCCACAGCTTCTTCACTGGTTGATAAATATATGCTTGACCTGTACATAAAACTAAAGAACTAAACACATTTTCACTGCTTTTATTACTATCCATATCGTTAAACAAGAACTTCCTCTTTCAAAGTTTTTGTATTATCTTTTGTTTAGTCTCTTCACACATATTTTTAACTACCATAACAAAAGCCTTTTTAATCTGTACTTCTGAAGACTTCATCTTATGTCCCCATAAATAAGTACTGTTGAACAAATTCGGGAGTGTGCACATAATTTACAGCTGTTGTTTTTGTTTTATCTTCATTAATTTTATATCTCAAAAAGACTTGAAACTGTTTCAAAATGTTTCACAACACCAGGATGTCCGTTCCAGGATATATCAAATACAAAATATCATCTGCAAATAAAGCCACCTTTTCTTGAGTACCATATCAAGTTAGTCCTTAAATTTCTGAGTTCCTTATTTTCTTGTTTTATACAAATTTTCATAAAATTTCTAAAATATCTCTAATAATAATAGGATCTTTGGCTATTTTTCTTGTCATAAGCTCCCTAAGTTGGGCAACGACCCTTTCTACTTTCTGTTGTGTAATGATTCTAAATATAAAGCAAATAAAGGGGAAAGAGGACACCCCTGCCTGGTTCCTCTGTTCAAACTCAACTTATAGAGGAACCTTCCTACTTTAATTCTTGTCTGATCCTTCATATAGCCTCCTAATTAACTTTATTATTGTATCAGGGAATGAACATGCTTCTATTGCCCTACTCATCAAATCCCAACTTATTCTGCTGAATGTTTTCCCTGCATCATGATACACCAACAGCATCAGCACACATTTTGCTTCCCTTTGGATCATCATTGTTCTATTAATGTTGTCAAATGTTTGCCTTCCCTCCACAAAACCTATCAATTATGGTAAAACCTTTGCCATTCTTTTAGTTATTATAGATAAACACATTTTATAATCATGGTTTTAAACTGAAGTGGGTCTGTATGAAGCTGGATCTGATATCACTTTATTCTGTTTTGGTTAATATAGTCATCTCAGCTTTCTTCCATGATGCTGGTACTTCCTGTCCTCTTTAAATGCTCTTAAAAATCTTCAACATCTTTATTACTTTCGTCTCTCCTAACTTTCAAACTTTCACAGGAATACCATATGTTCCTGGAGATTTCTGTTCAGCTTGATTATACATCACCATTGTTTCTTTCCTCCTATCTTAACTATTCAGTTTTTAGCTTCACCTTCCTTTTAACTTGGCATAATTAAAGTCTTACATAAATCTTTTCATTTGTACTCTGCCTTGGTTTTCACATTCTTCTGCTTTACATAAATTTTCATAAAATGTCTAAAGTATCTCTAATACCACTATAGGATCTCCGGTTATTTTTCTTGTCATAGTCTCCCTATGTTTGCTGACAACCCTTACTACTTTCTGCTACCTAAGCTGTGCTAAAAGTTATTGTGTTCTGGAGTTATCACAAATAGTTGCTTAACAGCAGTCTTTCTAAACTCATGCTTGGTATCCAAATGCTCCCTTATTTTCTCTTTAGCACTCTGTAGTTGTTCCTTTTGTTCTGAGAGATTCCCCTTATTCTGCAATACTTTAAACTTTGTCAGCCCCGATAATCATATCTAGTTATAGGCCGCCGACTTTGGTTCAAGATGCCCAGTCCACCCATCTGGACCTCTTCAAATCTTATCAGGATTTAACCCTTTACCCTGATCCTGGGTAACTTTAACTATCCAGTCATATATTGGAATAAATACTCATGCCAAAACAGAAATGACCAGAGATTTCTTGATTTCATCAATGCAGATGCCTTGGACCAGTTGGTTGACAACCCCACAAGAGGTGAAAATGCCCTGGACTTGGTATTAACCAACATGAGTAACCACTGAAGCATCCCTACAGTGTCATCATCCCTGGTAAGATCCGACCATAAAGCGGTCACTTTCAAAGTCACTATCTCCCCCCAACCCCCCCCCCCCCCCAGCTAGGGTCAAACAAAAAAACTTCTCCAAAGCTGATTACAACTCCTGAGAGAAGGTATAAATGGTTTCACAGCTCCCTCCCCTCCATAGGAACTGGCACATATGTCCACACCTACACCAAAGTACTATATGAGCATTTATATAGCTGCATGGAATGAGGAATACCCAACAGGATGAAATCCTCCTCCTCAAGGAAGAGTAAACCTGTCTGGTGGACATCTGCAATAAATAATAAATAAACTCTATAATAAAAGGAAAAAATTGCTGTCCAGGACCAAGAAGGAGCAGGTGCCTAATTGGAAGCAATCTCTCCTTGGCCTGAACAAGCAAATAAGAGCACTAGTGAAATCCTCCAAAGTAAACTTCGAGTCCAAACTGACACCATCTACTAAAGACAGTCATAAGGCCTTTTTCACATATGTCCACAATCTCAAGGGAAGCACCCATATCTGCTCAGAACTGGTGGTCAAGGACACCACATACACAAATGCTATAGATATAGCCAACCTGCTGGCAGACAGGTTTAGTGAAAACTTCACCCCCTCAGTTCCCCCCCCATCAATAAAACAGAACATCCCCAATACCTGCTCCCCCCTCCCCTTACCTCTAAGGAGCAAGTCATCACTGCCCTTTCAAAGGCAAAAAATGCAGCCTCCATGGGACCTATTAACATTCCAGGCTGCATCCCACAGGAACTTGCAGCACCATTAGGCACCCTATTTAACAAAGCCTGAGTACCGGCTTTGTCCCAGCTGAGTGGAGGACAGCCACTGTCGTCCTTTTGCACAAAGCTGGAGCGTCCACCGATCCAGGAAATTATAGGCCCATCAGCCTAACTGGCCTGATCTATAAGGCCATGGAGCAGATTATCATGGACCTCATTAACAAGGACAGTGGCATCCTCCAGACACTTGATCACACACAGTTTGGTTTCGTCGAGGGGAGGTCATGCCTGTTTTGGTCGACTACTTCTTTGAGACGGTCACTAAGGCCATGGACAAGGGGAAGACAGCACACACCACCTACCTTGACCTGGCTAAAGCCTTCAATACTATTCCTCACTCAGATATACTAGATAAACTCTCTCAACCAAACATCAATCCATATGTTACCAGATGGGTAGCAAACTGGCTCACTGATGGAACCCACCTAGTCAAAATAGGAGAAGCCACCTCAAGCAGTAGACCCGTAATGAGTTGTGTACCCCAGGGATCGGTCTTGGGGCCTCTGCTGTTTGGGATATACTTTTCTGAGGTGCAGGTCAAAACCAGTGGGCTGTGGCTGACCACGTTTGGAGATGACTGAGAGGTGGATGTTATCATGAATTCCCCTAGTGATATTGACATCCTCCAAGTGCGTCTCACCCAAACAAATGATTAGTGCTAGAAACAGGGCCTCAAACTGAATGCCAAAAAATGCATGATCATCATCATCCCGTTTGGGGAGAGTGATGTCCCCACAAATTATCACATTGATAATAAGGTCCTAGTCACGCAATCAGTTGTGAAGGACTTTGATATCCAGGTTGATAGCAAACTGACTTGTGACCGCCATATTGCCTCTGTTGTATGGAAAGCTTTCTACATGGCCCACCTCATTAGTAAGGGTATCTCATCCAGGGTCAAGGTGATCATAACATCTCTGTATTCTTCCCTTATAAGACCCATTGTTGAGTACAGTGCCCCTTTCAGCATGTACCTCACAAAGCACATGCAGCAGCTGGAGAGACCACAGAAGTTTCTCACCAGGAGGATCCAGGGCCTCAAAAATCTACCCTACAACAGATAGGCCAAAGGCCCTGTCCCTCTACTAAGTCTCCCTACAGACTCCTCAGAGGTGACCTCTGTCTGGCATACAAAGCAATCTCAGACCCCGCCTTGATACGACTGCTGCAAATTCGCAAGTCAAGCTCCACTCGAGTAACCCACAAGCGCAACCTCAACCTTATCTGTGACATCAGTAGGACTTGGTGGGACATACTTGTGTCCCAGAGACTCCCCCTCTTGTGGAATAGACTCCCTCTCCATGTCAAGCAGAGTACCTCATTAACCCTTTTTTTAAGTGCAACCTGGATAACTGAATGGGGAACAGAAAATGCACCCCTGGGATTCCACCTGTGTACTTGCTGGACAGTGGCATAGGGTGCTGACTTGTTAGAACATGGGCTAAATTCTTGGCTAGGCTTGTAAGGGCCTCTGGGTCAATATTCTAGTAACCTCCAATGTCTTAATTCCTTTTACTTTATATCTCTTTCTCTTTTATGTCTCATTATTTTAAACTCTATTTTTATTTTGTCCCACTCAGTAGCTATCCCTTCTGAAGAAATTTCTGTCTTCCTTGGTAACTCACAAATAATTTCTACTACCCATTCTTTAAAATCACCCTTTTTAACAGATACATGGGAAAGTGCCAGAGTCTAATTTTAACTTCATTGCCCTAGTTTGTATCTATGCATAATGTGAAATATTTTTGGATGTATGTTGAAGCTTTCAATTAAATGCACATGGGTTCTGTGAAATATAACTTCTATCCAGTCTAACCTAGTAATTGTACCTTAGGGAATAATATGTAAATTCTGTCTTGTTTCTACTACTGAATTCATGTCTACCTTATCAACTATTTCCATAAATCTTTTCAGAAATGTACGCTCTTTTTTTTATATTTTCCCATCTAGGTCCCCCGATACATCCTTAGTGTTGTAAATTGAGTTCCAGTCCTCCACCTATATAAATGATTATTTTAGTGTTGGAAGCAGATTATTTCTTCCAAAATTTTTTTCAGCTCCATAATAACCTTTTTAGGTAGAATATAAAAACATGCAAAGTAATCCTCCTCCCTTGCCAAGAGCCCCTCACAAATCTACCATTATTGTCTATCCCCCCTTCTATCTATCACTATTGGAAGCCCTTTAGCAATCAGTATTATTACTCCCCTTTTTCTCTCTGTCCCTGACAGTTTTCTGAATATCCATCCTGAAATCCTTTTTGTCAAATTTGCATGTTCATTTCTTCTCAAGTATGTCTCTTGCAGGATTGTTGTTTGCACACTGCATTTCTTAATATAATTCAGTACTCCTTCTTTTTTTGTTTGTACCTGTAAGGCCATTTACATTCTATGATAATATGGATAGAGTAGCCACTATGATAAAAAGTTGCTGTTCCCACCTATTGTGAATGAGACATTTTTGAAATGTATTTCCAGATTTTTGTCTTACATGTACATGCTAATATTTGACAGGCTGATATTTAATACCATTGTTTCTTCTCATCTCCATTTGAACTTGTTACCTTTTCAAGACTTCAGTGCTTTAATGAAAACCCTCAAAAAATTTCATAAAACCCACATCCCCTGCTAACTTAGAACAAATACACAACACTATGTTTATTTTCAACAAATGAATTTTAACCCTCCAGATAGGAAGAATGGCCCCAAATTGCCAGCTTCTCCTACAGGCATAACAATCTAAAATTAAGGCTACCCATGTTAAAGCATATGTTACAGCCTGTATTCCCATTTACGCTGTTTGCAGAATGCACTTTTCTCATCTCTGTTCCCCTCGCAGATGTGAAAAAAACAATTTGTATGCTTTCAGAAAACTAACTTTTAGCCCTAAAAAAAGTACACTGGCTACCTTTCAATAAAGCTAAACGGTGCACTGTTCTATATAACATTAAGTATCCTGTTTTTTGTTTATTTTGTTCTTTATTTCTTTGTTATTAGTAGCACTTTGTGTACTGTGTATTTTTCTAGCTAGTTTCACTGTGTGTGAGGTATTAACTGGAAATTGTCCACTTTTATTAAGCATCTGTTGGGTTGTTTGTTTCTGATAACTTGTTGCAGTTAAACTCTTTTTTTCTAGAGGCTCCTTTAGCTGTTTAAAACTTTCATTTAAAGGCTCACTGCTGCTTTTCAGCTGTGAGAAACATTTCTGTAGTTTGTTTCCCCAACCTGCCTCCCTGTTGGTATAGTGTTTTTATAGTTGGTGGATTTGCAGTTGCCCGCCCCTAGTGTAAATTTGATCTGGGACCTTCCTCCCAGTCTAGTGTCATTACCTCATTCTACCCAGTACAGGGAGAACATTGGAGAAGGCCAATCAGCTTAGTTTCTGCTACTCCTTTCTCTCTTTCCACTTAAAAAAAAAAAATTATCTGCTTTTACTGTATTTGTGTTTCTTCCTACTTTATTTTGCTTTTAAGGCCATCTTAAAAGTACTCAATTGTATTTATTACTGCTTGGTGTAACTCATTCTAAGCCTTTTAGTTTAAGCACTTGGGCTTCAGACCAGTTGTTTTACATTAAGAAGGTTTGTGGTCTGCACTGTAGTGGCAGAACAGGTAGCTTACGTCCTTCTAAGTTGGGAACTGCTGATTGAGGGCTCAGTGTCTGTTATTCTAAAAGTGTATTAATTCTGGTTTAAGCACTTGGGCTTCAGGCCAGTTATTTTGCATTAAGAGGGTTCGTGGTCTACACTCTTGTGGGAGGAGAGGCTGGACTCTGCCCTTCTGAGCTGGGAATTTCTGGTTAAAGGCTTATAGTGCCTGCATATTTGAACTGCTTCTTACTGAAATTGGTACACCTTGTTTGCTGTAGCATAGACTAGATCCAGGCCTGCTGAATCTAGCTTTGTTTGTATAACTTGAGCACTAATCCAGGCATTCTTTAAAGTATTCAATTGTATTTATTACTGCTTGGTAGTAACTTGATTAAAGTGTAGCTATCATTCTAAGTCTTTTGGATTAAGCACTTGGGCTTCAGACCAGTTGTTTTACATTAGGAAGGTTTGTGGCCTGCACTGTGGTGGCAGGACAGGTAGCTTACATCCTTCTAAGTTGGGAACTGCTGATTGAGGGCTCAGTGTCTATTATTCTAAAAGTGTATTAGTTCTGGTTTAAGCACTTGGGCTTCAGGCCAGTTATTTTACATTAAGAAGGTTCGTGGTCTGCACTCTTGTGGGAGGAGAGGGTGGACTCTGCCCTTCTGAGCTGGGAATTTCTGGTTAAAGGCTTATAGTGCCTGCATATTTGAACTGTTTCTTACTGAAATTGGTACACCTTGTTTGCTGTAGCATAGACTAGATCTAGGCATGCTGAATCTAGCTTTGCTTGTATGCTTATTTCCCTGAAACGCTAATTCCACCTAAAATGTGGCCTTTCAGCGCTTCTGTGGATCCCTAGTGATATCTGCATTGCTTACTGTATTTATTTCCTTGTTTCACTTGAAAGAAAGTTACTGTTTGTCGTTTTTGCATTTAAGTTACCTGTAACACATTGCATTTAAGTTACCTGGCACTTGCTCACTAAGTCAGCACTAAAAATTAAAAGCACTATACCCTCACAAACTCCCCTTGAGTACCTTGTTCCCCATTGGCCCTTTTTTTCAATTATAAAGGAATTCCCAATACTAATCTAGCATGTCCAAATGTCAGTTGTCAATCTCCTCTCTGGTCCAGCTGGTGAATCTGGGAATCTTGAGGCAATGTTACAACTGCCTCATGTACACAGACAACCCTCTCCTCCTCCCAACAACTTCCAACACATGTGAGAGATGCAACCATATAGCCAAACTGGAGGATAAGCTCTCTCAACTCAGTACTGGCGTAACCAGTCAGGAGGAGAAGGAAACCACACTCACTACAATTCCCGTCTCACATAGACCTACCATGACAGCAAACCAAACACATAAACACACAAAAACATACTCGGAGGCTCTAAATAAAAATCTGCCTAAGCAGCAGAGACCTCCAAAGCAGACACCCAAGCAACCGCTACCCCAAAACAAAACACGTGCAACACATAGCTCACAAAGCCAGTGTGCTGAACAGTCACAGCCCTTAAGGCTAAACAAAACACCTGATACACTTGTAATAGGTGACTCTATTGTCAGGCACACTGACGTCCCGCTCACCCGGTTGAACAAGGAGAAAGTCACGGTGAGCTGCTTGTCGGGCGCTAGGATCCGCCACATAATGCACACACTCAGGTCACTCCAAGGCAAGTACAAATATGACTCAGTCATTGTACATGCTGGTGTGAATGACCTGAGACGTATCCCCCTGGACTACATGAAGAGAGACATAGGGGAGCTCTCTGAGCATGTAGCCCAGGCCGGTATGACCCTGACCTTGAGTAGCATCTTACCCTCACCAGGAATTATGCCACAATATGAAGACAAGATGATGAATTTCAACAATTGGCTTAAATATTGGTGTCATTCAAAGGGGATGCAATGCCTGTCAGCCTGGGAAGACATGCTCGACAAGCCACTATGCTTCGCTAGGGACGGCTTGCACCTGTCACACCTGGGCTTTCGGATATTGGCAAAGGCTCTTGCTACCCCCATAGTGCCTTTTTTAGGCAAGGCTCAAAAAACAAACCCACCTCCATAGGTATCACAAGAGATAAGAAACTAAGAGTAATTCTACTCAACGCCAGAAGTCTAAACCTCAAGATGCACGCACTCGAAACTCTCCTTAGCATGCAGAACATCAATATCTGTGCAGTAACAGAAACCTGGTTCAAGGCTCCCGAGAGCACCCCAGCACTACCAGGTTATACCTCATACCATGCTTTTCGGCCCCAAAACTTGGACCGAACCACAAAAGGAGGGGGAGTATCAATATTCGTCAAAGATACCCACACCTCCAGGTTGGTGGCACAGCACAAAGCATCAGAGACTATCCATGTGCAACTAACAGTGGGTAAAACTGCCTTCCAGTTTATAGCCTGCTACAGACCGCCCTCCCAAACCCAGGAACCCCACTCGGCCTTCCTGAGAACACTGGAAAATATGAAGGTCTCTCCAAACACCATTATATTGGGCGACTTCAACTACCCAAACATAGACTGGGAGCATTACTCTAGCTCCAACACCCTAGCCCAAAGGTTCCTAGAATTTTTAAACTCAAATGCTATGGAACAACTTGTTACCACTCCCACAAGAGGGGAAAACATACTGGACCAGATCATCACCAACATGGGGACTCTATGCTCTAGACCAGAAGTGTATCCCTCACTGGTAAGATCAGACCATAAACTAATCTCACTGGATATTCACATCCCGACTCCACCCCTGCCCAGAAAAGCACAGTGAAAAACTTCTCTAAAGCAAATTTCACACTCCTCAAAACCGAGGTGGAATCCTTCAAAGCCCCCGGGCCTGTGGAAAATACGGCCCAGACCGCAGAATTGTTTATAAACTCATTCTATGAACACCTTCAGGAATGCATGGATCATGCAATCCCAAATAAAACTAAGACCCAATCCTCCAAAGGCAGACGTCCTGTCTGGTGGACCCCAGCCATAAACAAACTATACAATAGAAGGAGGAAGCTACTACATGACAGAGCAAAATCCCAAAAAGGGAAGGCATCTCTGATCAGTATTAGCAAAAAACTATGGGCACTCATAAAATCATCTAAGGCCAGCTTCTAGAGAAAAATTGCACAGGACACTAAGGATAATCACAAGGCTTTCTTTAATTATGTTAGGAACCTGGGTGGGAATTCCCAGATATGCTCAGAATTAGTCCAAAATGACAAAAAAATACACCAAACCCACAGACATTGCCAACATCCTAGCTGACAGGTTCAGCGCAAACTCCCCCCCCCCTCCCCACCAAAAGGGCGAATATCTATCCCAGCAGAGTGCTGCCCCCCTGACATCTCAGATGCTCAGGTAAGAGCCACCCTCTCCAAAGCAAAAAACAGCATCAATGGGACTGGACGGTGTCCTAGGCTGCGTCCTACATGAACTCCAAGAAGAGCTAAACCCAAACATAAAACTACTGTTCAATCTCAGCCTTACTACAGGATATGTACCCAAAGAGTGGAGTACAGCAACAGTGTTCCCTCTCCACAAAGGTGGTGCCTCAACGGACCCTGGAAACTATTGCCCCATAAGCCTGACTAGCTTGGTCTGCAAAGCTATGGAAAGTATCATCATGGACCTCATAAATAAAGATATTGGGGACCTACAGACACTGGATCCTACCCAGTTCGGCTTTGTTAAGGGCAGATCTTGCCTCTTAAACCTGGTTGATTTCTTTGAAACAGTCACCAAGGCCATTGACGTGGGGAAGGTGGTCCACACAGCCTACCTGGACCTCGCAAAAGCCTTCGATACAATACCCCACTCGGGCATTATAGATAAGCTCACCAGCTTAAATATAAACCCCTATGTCACTAGATGGGTTGCAAACTGGCTCAAGGACAGAACCCACATGGTTAGAATAGCTGGAGCCATGTCAGACTCCAAACCAGTTACAAGTGGCATCCCACAAGGCTCAGTCCTGGGACCTCTCTTGTTCGGTATATATTTCTCAGAGGTACAGGCAAACACAGAAGGACTGTAGCTGACCAAGTTCGCAGATGACTGCAAACTGGGTGCCATAATCGACTCTCCAGTCGACACAAGCATCCTCCAAAAGGGCCTCATAGAAACAGACAACTGGTGCCAGAACCATGGCCTCAAGCTAAACGCCAAAAAGTGTATAGTCATCCCCTTTGGCAAAAACAAAGTGCCCACAAATTACCACATAGGTGGTAATCCATTAAGTACAGAAGAAGTAATTAGGGACCTGGGGACCCAAGTTGATAGCAATCTCTCATTTGACAACCACGTGGCCAAAGTGGTTAGAAAAACATTTTATATATCCCACCTAATCATGAAGGGATTCACATCTAGATCAGGGGAGGTCATCGTGCCTCTTTACTCATCCCTCATCAGGCCCATAATTGAGTACAATGCCCCTTTTGGGATGTACCTTACCAGACAACTGCAGCAACTGGAAAACCCCCAAAAGTACCTCACCAAGAGGATCATAGGGCTCAAACAGATGCCATATGCTGCCCGGTTAAAGAAACTCCAGCTCTACTCAGTGGCATACTGCCTGCTCAGAGGCGATCTTTGCCTGACATATAAAGCCATGTCCAACCCAGAATTAATGGACATGCTGCACCACAGAAAATCCAAATCCCATTGAGCTACGCACTCGAGAGACTTGAACCTCAGCACTGAAATAAATAGGACATGCTGGAGGGACATATTCATAACCCAGAGGCTCCCTTCACTCTGGAATAAAATCCCAGTCCAGGTTAGGCAGAGTCCCTCATTGACTCTCTTCAAGAGGAATCTTGATGTGTGGATGGGAGATCGTAGGTTTACCCCGGGTATCACTTCTGTGTCACTGTTAGACAGAGGCACAGTATACTAACCTCAAAAAAGGGCATAGCAAAATTAATTTAAAATGGGTGGTGAAAGCCAAACACACTCTGGCTAGGCTTATAAATGCCCTAGGGCAGATAGCCTAGTATGAACCTATGAACCTATGAACCTAAATGCATTAAGGCTGCTAGTAAGGATATTATCTTTTATTCCCTTCCCATAATTTCAGGCTTTATTTTTCACTGAACTGCCTGCCATTGTACCTTTAATTTTTTGCATTTTCCTCAGCGAAGAGTGCTTAGAACTCTCAAGAATAATTGCTTGCACCTGCAGTAGACCGCAATGAGAAGAAGAAAAACAGCTAACAACTTTGTAGATGCATGAAGGATTTTTTTGTTGGCTTCTCTCTTTAAATAATATACAAAATTCCTCTGACCCAACTGCCTTTAACTGCAGATGCCTTGTCTCTCACTGACAGCATGTGTTAATGGCAAAAGCAAGCTAATATCCTTGCAAATGCAAGAAACTTAGCATATTTCATGGCTTTTATAATTTCTTATTTCTCAAACCTATTTGCTTACAAAAAAGGTGTTTATTGCTTAAGCCAAATACATTAATCTAGACATTCAACCTTGTAAAAATGAGGGAATGATCTTAATTTTACGTATAATATTGTATAATATAATCAGTACACATATACACTCCATCCCCCAACCAAGCAGTCCAAGATCACAACATTATGTTAACTTAAACTTGCTTCTGTTCAGCCTTCCTTCTCTTGTTATACTGTAAGGTCTACATTTCTTTCAACTAAAATTTACTTGCTTACTTTAATATCTTTAGCACATACAACAATCACTGAAAAGCCTCCCTCCACATTTAAAATACCCCTGACTGCACACTTGTACAAAACTGCTTTCCAGTTTAACATACAGTTTACATCATGAAATACAAATATTAATAACAAACATTATTTTATTTAGTTACTTTTTTTCTCTTTAGTGTCCTCTAAACGTTAATGATACAATATGGGGTACATGTTTTACAGTCTATCCACAAGTTAAGTCATTTATTGAGTTTTAACCCTCCAGATAGGAACAATGGTCCCAAATTCCCACATTTTCTTGCAAAGCCATATTTCATGAATGGGAGTGATGCTTTATAATATCCCATTTATTCACTATTGTCAGTGCTGCTTGTCTTCTTCCTGTTCATCTCCATCTCCCAACACTATACACTGGTTCATGTCCAAGATTCTCTTGATTCTTCGGGTCAACTCCTGTGCTTTTTTTTTTCTGTGTCTCATGCATTTTGCTTTGGAATATTGGAAAAGGTTTCACTGGCATAGTGTCTCTGAGCTTTATTGTCAGAAGAATGAGAAGCAGAGTCCTCTTCTGCTTGCTGGCCCAGTTTTTGTTGGATAAACTTTATTTCATTCTTAGCCTTTTCTGCATCAAAAATATATATTTAATCCTACAGGAAAAAAATAATACTCTGAACAACTGGATAAAGCAATTTGAACCTTTCACACATTTCGACATTCCCTGATGGCTGGAATATATTTATTTCTCTTCTACCTGGTGTAGAGTGAATCATCATCTTCTTTCGGCTGTTCACGTTAGGGGTCGCCACAGCGGATCATCTAATTACATTACTTCCTGTCCTCTGCATCTTGCTGTGTCACACCAACCACCTGCATGTCCTCTCTCACCACATCCATACACCTTATCTTAAGCCTTCCTCTTTTCCTGTTACCTGGTAGCTTCATCCTTAGCATCTTTTTCCCAATATACCCAGCATCCCTCCTCAGCACATGTCCAGACCAATGTAATCTTGCCTGTCTGGCTTTGTCTGCAAACCTTCCAACCTGGGCTGACCCTCTAATATACTTATTCCTAATCCTGTCCACCCTCATCACACCCAGTGCAAATCTTCACATCTTTAACTCTACCAAATCCAGCTCTAACTCCTACCTTTTTGTCAACGCCACTGTTTCCAACCCATATAACATAGCTAGTCTCACTACCCTCTTGTAGACCTTCCCTTTCACTCTTACTGGTACTCTTCTGTCACAAAACACTCCTGACACTCTTCTCCACCCACTCCATCCTGCCTGTACTCTCTTCTTCACCTCTCTTCCACACTCACCATTACTCTGAACTATTGATCCCAAGTATTTAAACTCATCCCCTTTGCCACCTCTACTCCTTGCATCCTCACCATTCCTCTATCCTCCCTCTCATTCACACACATATATTCTGTCTTAGTCCTGCTGACCTTCATTCCTCTTCTCTCTAGAGCATATCTCCATCTCTCCAGGGTCTCCTCCACCTGTTCCCTACCCTCACTACAGATCACAATGTCATCTGCAAACATCATAGTCCACGGGGACTCCTGTCTGATCTCGTCTGTCAACCTGAGTGAATAAAGTCTCCAATTTGTAATACTTTTCATTTCTGTCTCTGTTTTATGAAGATCAACTGTTCTGTTGGTATGATTGCATTTTTACTAATATAGTTCTCAGTTGCTTTCTTATGGCCAGGTTTGGAGTACACACTGAAGGAGCCCTTTCAATTAACAAATCCTGTAACCAGTCCAGTTGCTTATTTGTGCTTTCATAAAGTTAATGCAGTCTGTTCCTTCCAACTTATCTGGTACAGCAGAAAATCTTAGGTATTATGTCTGTGCTTTGTCTTCTAAGTCTGCTATTTTTTGAAACAGCTCTTCTTGAGAAGTTTCATACTCAGCCTGCATTTTCTTCTTTTCAGCCTCTGATTTTTGCAGGTTTATCAGTTCATCTGAATAGTTAGTTAAAACTTCTATTTCTCTGCTTTTTGTTATGTAAGATGATATATTCCTTCAATGCTTCATTTATTTTAATTACCTCTGAGGATATTCAAATTAATTTCAGTAATTTAGAGGAAAAATAATCTCTTGAACGAAAACTGAAACTTGAACAACTACTTGCTGATCAGCTGCAGGATTCTTCCCAACTGGTCTTTTTGCATTTTTTTGGTTGATTTTTTCAGGTTCTCCAAATTTCTTCTCTGCTGGCATTGAAGCAGTGTACCTACTAGCCAGTAACAGTATAATTTCACTGGTCCTTTTTTCTCAGTTTCTGCTCTCACATTGTGAGAGCTGAAATTAAGCTGTTACTCAGTGTGCAGCCATCTTGAAAGTTGCTTTTGTTTTCTTGAGCCCTTTTCCTCTACTTTGTCTTTTGCATATGTAGCTGTTCTTCCATGTCATATTTTATTAATTTCATGCTGTTGCCATGGATCCAGAACACTGAGATTAACATATTCATATTTATATTAAATGCCTACTGTTTCCTTGCATCTTTGTATTTAAAGTTAGCTGTTTACATTTCCTCCACACTTTTCTTTTTTACACACATGATGTCTCACACACACACACACACACACACACACACACACACACACACACACACACACACACACGGGTCTATTTCATAAGATCGGCAGACCATTTGATCGAGATTCATTTGGTCAACAGCTCATTTGGTCGACAACCAGTATTCAAGCCGAAAACCTGGTATTCGCCCCCCTCCCCAATGTTGTACGACCCTGGAGTTGATATATATAGTTAGGGGGTGTGGGGGACCTATTTTCATTTAAAATGTGTAGTTTTTGTTGTATTTTCATGTTTTAAATGGAAATAGGTGGGCGGCTGTGCCCCCCCCAACTATATATATCAACTCCAGGGTCGCACAACATTGGGGAAGGGGGCAAATCCATGTTAAGTGCCTTGAATACTGGTTGTCGACCAAATGAGCTGTCGACCAAATGAATGTCGATCAAATGGTCTGTCGATCTTATGAAGTACACCGACACACACACACACACACACACACACATCTATATATATATATATATATATATATATATATATATATGTACATCTCACTTTCTGCATTTTATATATATATATCTTTCTATATTTTACTTTTGACTGTTGTCTGATGCTGGAGAGTTAATAGACTAAACTGGGATTTATGCATCCATCCCTTCTGTCTGTAGATGTTTTGTACTTTGTGATCCGGGTTAAGACCAAGTAGTCATCCAAGGGAAATGTGACTAAGTGGCCAGAGGAAGGGTATGGATCACAACAGTTTGCTGTCCACTGTAAGCAGCTGTCAAGGAAGTTGATCTCTGTAAGTGTACTGTCCTACATGGTAGACATCCTGATGACAAGCATGTGCTTGAACCTGCTTATTATTTGTTAGCTGCGGACACATTAAATAAATTACAAAATCACTGCATGTCTAACACATCATGATGATGACTACATGGCCTGCTACTTTCCTTGGAGTTTAACGGCTTTAAGTGACACTTCTGTCAGCAAAAATGTGGCAGTGAGGGCACCTGGACAGCAGGAGTGACCTGTGGGGACAGCAAGAATGTTAAATGTTGTGGCATTACAGCTGCATGCTTTTGGCTGAAGAACATGAAACATAAAAGCTGTTGCTTGCTGGCATAAACTTTGGCTTCACATGACCCTGAGGCCTGAGCTGGATAAAAAGGGTATTAGAAAATGGATGAATGAAAGAAAAGCTTGGCTCAAAACTTGAATGGGTGGGCAGAAAGCTCCAAAAGCCCCTGACAGCATGCACATTTTATACAATTGTGACAGTCGATGAACAGGTTTTCACTGAATAGTAAAACATACAGAAAGGCAGTGACATGTCATCAGGAGGCTACAGCATGCTCGCATTTCTTCTGTGATTAAATCTACATTTCTTGAAGAGTGAGCTGGGTGTGCTTACCTGATTGTATTTCAGAATATTTGAATGGAATGCAGTTGCAATTGTGATGTAATGGCAGCATATTCAAATCGAGAATCAGGATTGGGGAAGCTATGAATATGTTGTGCAGAGGCTATGCATTTCATCACTTCCTGTTATCTTTCAATACATTGCCTAAAGGCTCACTACATTTAGATTTTTCAGGAGCTAAACATAGTAAGACTCAAAATGACTAAATGTCTGACAAGCAGAAGCGAGTCATTTTTTTTCTGTTACGCAACTCTTCTGATTAATCCATGTACTGTCTTAGGCAGCTGTGAACAGCAAGATACAGAAAAGTACCTGCTTGGGTGCTGTAAAGTGAAGTTACTTTCAAGCTGTAAATATACAGTGTGTGGTTCCATAGTTCTGTACAGATTTCATTCAGTCAAGAAACTTAAAATTTTGTCAGTGAAAGTACTGTAATACCAATGTACTGTCACATGAAGAGTAATTCTGTAACATTTAGGTAGTATAAAGTACCAGAGCACTGTTAATTTCAGTAGGAAAAAAAAAGGAAGACATAAGTGGCCTCCAAACCCTGGAACCTACTCAGTTTGGCTTCGTGAAGGGAACATCCTGCCTGTTAAATCTGGTGGATTTCTTAGAAAGTGTGACCAAGGCCATTGGTGAGGGCAAATCTGTTCACACAACATACCTTGATTTGGCAAAGGCTTTCGACACTCCTACATTCAGGCATTACCGATAAACTTAGCAAACTGAATATAAACCCCTTCATTGTAAGATGGGTTGCCAACTGGCTCACAGACCTGACACACACTATCAAAGTGGGTGACTCCACATCAACCAGCAGACCTATAATTAGTGGGGTGCCACAGGGGTCAGTGCTGGGTCCCCTATTGTTTAGTGTACACTACTCAGAAGTTCAGGTCAGAACTAAAGGGTAGTGGCTGATCAAGTTTGCAGACGACTGCAAACTAGGTGCAATCATTGAATCCCCAAATTATGTCAGTTTACTCTAGGATGGTCTCACACAGATCAACAACTTGTGTATTAGTTTTGGTCCCAAACTGAATGCAAACAAATGCATCATCATTCTCTTCGACACAAACAATGTCCCTTCACACTATCAAATCAACAATAGAACCCTAAGTACCCATGAAGTGGTAAGGGACCTGAGATCACAGGTTGACCTTGACCTTAACTTCGACCACCACGTGTCTACCATTGTAAGGAAAGCTTTCCACGTAGCTCACTTGATTAGTAAAGGCATCACCTCAAATAAGTTGTAATCCCCCTATACTTGACACTTATCTGGCCCATAATTGAGTATAATGCCTCATTCGGTATGTACCATACTAAGTACCTGCTGCAATTACAGAGACCTCAGAGGTTTCTAACAAAGAAGATCAAGGGCCTCCAGCATGTGCCTTACACGGACCGACTAAAATCCCTGTCACTATACTCTGTATTGTATAGACTTCTTAGGAGAGACTTGTGCCTGCCTACAGAGCAACCCAACACCCAAGCCTAATGAACTTACTGCACATACATAAATCAAATGGGTCTAGGGCTACCCATTCCAGGGACTTAAATATGGCCTATGACTTAACTAGGACATGCTGGAGGGACAGATTTATGTCCCAGCAACTGCCTTGTCTTTGGAACAGGTTACCTATTCATGTGAAATGGAGCACCTCTATGACACTGGTCAAGAAGAACTGGGTTAAGTGGATGAGGCACCGTAAATTCTTACCAGAGAGAGCACCCACCCCCCCCCCCCGGACATGGTCAGTCATCACTAAAACCAGTCTTTGGTATTGACTAGTACTTCTACAGTATTACAATGGGTTAAAACAGCTAGGCTTAAAATTACCTCTAGGTCGATAGCCTAGTAATCTCCTATGATCCTATGAAAAAGAATGCTGAAGTGCAATTACTAAATGCACATACTCCTGCAAAACGAACACACAAAAAAAAGAATTTTTTTTAGATTTCATTGTAAATCAAGCACACAATGACAAATTATTTTGTTAAGGCTTGGCAATTGATCATGATGGCCGTATACCCAAAATGTTTCCTTTCTTGCTGTCAGAGTTGGGGGGCTGTTCAGGAGAACCCTGTATTGTACAATACAGTGAATGGCATTATGTCTGCAACACAAGTCCTGCCCCCCCCCCCCACATCAGCTTCTAATTTTTTCAGAATGTCATCCCATGCTTCACTCCCATGAATTGTGTTTTTTCCATTTTAGATCTTCTGTAGAAAAATAACTTTGCAGTAGATTCTTAATTGTTTACATTGAAGCTCCTATAACACAATGTAGGGTTTTCTGTTATGAGCAGATATGTAGATCTGCATGCCAACTTCCCTAAGAATGTCATAAAGTGAGATTTGCCTTGATTAGTTCAGACATGCCACCCTAAGTTAGGGTGGGGTAAGACTGGCTTATATATATATATATATATATATATATATTACTTTGTGTACAAAAGGAAAGCAGTGTGTAAGATGCTGGTAATACAGATGACGTAATTCTATTCTTTTTGTTTGCTTTTGCTGTTTATCGGGTAATTAATTTTAGCCAAAGCCACATCATCCCCAATAACATTGCCTGTTTCAGCTGTCATAGACTGTCCTAACCTGATCTCAGCATTTATTTGTGCTTGTTTGTTTGCCAGGTAGTGCATCATTTACAGTGGAGCAAATGCAGGTATGCAAAAACAGAAAAAAGGGCTGTTTACAATGTATACATACAACTTAACATACAACATTGAATGGTAACAAGATTATATGGGGATTATGGCTGGTAGCAAATGTAGATGAGACCGGAGCACAGAGAAGTAACATGTTGTTATAATGGCCTTAGGTCCTTCTACAGATCTTCAGATTCTAAAGAGGGAGGAAATCAGTGATGCTGGATGATTATCACATCTTTTTCAGCACCTGAAGCTCAGTAAGAGCTCCACCCTACTGCCAAGTGCCAGTACTGCACACCATGCCCTGTACAAGAATGCTCTGTCTCTTCCACATGAACCTCATTCTGGGGTGACGAGCACTACAGCAAGATGCTTGTATTCATGGCAGGTGGTCAGGAGAATGGGAGGACCAAGAATAATAATTATCCATCGTGTTTTCACAGGGTTTAGTCCCTATGATCATGATATGGCCTGTGTCTCTCCAAACTAATATAGATAACATAGATAGATTGTGGGGGAATTTAACAAAGCCTACATGTTTTCCCCCCTGTGTAGGCATCGCACCATGCTGCTTACATGGGTGCGAACATTTTTAAATTCAGTAAGCACTGCTGAGCAGCACTCACACATGCACCAACACGGAATCTGGGCATATTTGCATGGCACACCACAGTGCACAAACATAACTTATAGGAAAAAAAAATAATATTATGTGACAGAAATGAGCTACAGGACCGTGCATGGAGTCTCTACAATGGCACATTGGTGCTGTTGATAACGTGGTTGGGCTATGAAAAGTGTAGTTTCCAGGTTGTGAGCATGGATACCTATGCAAATGAGGTGAAGTTACTGAATAGCAGCAAAGAGTAATTCTGTCCGCATATTCAACTTCTAAACTCATTTCAGCTTATGTGTGCGTGTTTGCATGGTGCACCACCCGGCTGAGCTTGCCCTTTCAGGGGTGTGTGTCCACTAACTTCTAAGCTTTGTTTACCTTCTGTGCATGTGTTTGCATGGCACGCCGCCATGCTGAGCATGTCTAAAAAATGCATTTAATTAGTTTTGACCCTTAAGTTAAAATAGGGCCATTAAATTATAATTATATTGTAGGCAGGTGGAATGCATCATAGTTGGCCAATCACACATTTTGCACATACAGCAGAGTTCTGTAAAGTATTCATATGCCCTACATTCTGATTTTCTCCAATACTCTGGACCATTGGAGTAAAGACCTGGGAAATTTAACTGAGAGAATGCTGGGGGCTGCTGCAGGTCTGCTACACCTGTATGTGCTAGATGATGAAGTCAGTGCTGTTGCTGCTGACAATAGGCCTAGACAGAGAATGAGAAGAGTGTTCAGGCCCAGGGTAACCCTCCAGGAGCTACATGAACTGTAGATTGTAGACTGCTACAGGGTGGACAGGAACATGCTACAAGAACTCACTGCGCTCTGCTGCCCTCAACTTGGACCCAGGGCCAACAGAGGGGAACCCCTCCCAGTGAAAACAAGGGTATGTGTAGCACAAAAGATACTAGCTACAGGTACTTTCCAAAGACCAATTGGGGACATGATGGGGGTCTTACAGGCATCAGCATTCAGGATACTCTAGTTCCTGGATGCCATGCTACCACATGCCAGTGAGCACATTTCTTTTCCTCTCACTGCTGAGGCGAAGGTCAGCAATATGCAACACTTCTACCTTGTAGCACATTACCCTGAAGTACTGGGTGCCATAGATTTCACTCATGTACACATCAAGGCACCACCCGATGAGGTTAGACTCTACATTAACCACAAGGGGTACCACTCCATCAACTGCCAAGTCATGTGCAGTGCCCAGGGGATTATCATGAATTTGTGTGCTGGCAGCCCTGGCAGTTATCCCGACTCCCATATCTGGCATGCATCACAGCTGTACAGGATGTTTGCTAGGGGAGACATCTCACACACCCATTTACTGCAGGATGTTGGCTATGCCCTGGAACCATGGATGATGACACCCATCAGAAATGCACACCCACCCACTGAAGAATGCCATAATGAGGCACAAGCACAAACTAGAAACATAATGTGTGTGTTTGGGCTTCTGAAGTCACAGTTCTGCTCTACAGTACTCTGCAGCCACATGTGCACATATGTTCACAGTATGTGCCATGCTACACAATATGATCCTGCAGAAACAGCTGCAGCAGAATCAGAAAAAGGAAGGGGTATACAGCCCCCCCCCACCAGTGCTTAGGTCACCACAGCCACAGTCACAGGAGGACTCAGAGGAAGAACCCCCTGATTATGTCCCTGTAGGCAAAAGTAGGTGTGCCCAGTATGCCCTGGCTTTGGCTAATAGACAATGTGTAGCACATTCACTGACAATCAAGGGGCCTAGGGACTGACACTTTACTTCTACTCACATATATTAAAATTGATGACAGGCAACCCACACAACCTGTACCTGTCCATGTATTGGCTGTGTACTGTTTGCATCCCTGATCTACAGTTCTGTCAGCATTCACAAGGTAAGTCCCTAACCTACACACTACTTGTAAGGATTATTATAATATAGTATTGTATGCATGGATCTGCTGTATTTATGTAAGGAAATATAGTGGGCTATTTGGAAACAAGTAACATCCACATTGGACTATAGTTACCTAGTCAACTATTATGTGTTCCTTAATATTCACTAGGTCTCCTGGTTGGAATATGCACAACATCAGTCAAGGGAGATGTTAAACAGTGGGGTCACATGATATTTGGACTACTGTGTGACCCAGCAGAACATGTGCTGCTGTTCCCCCCACACCTAACATGGTAGTTTTCCCATATAACCGCTTTAACAGTAGGTCATCAGTGGTATATCAGCAGTCCAGGCAATCTCAAGGCAGTAACATAGAAATCAATCACACATTGTATGTCTGACTTAACGCAGGAATAACGTACATATGTATGCTGTTGATTATGTGATGAATGACTACTCCCTGGCTGGCAGCTTGGGTGGCTCAGTGGACTAGGGAAGTTAGCATGGGTGATTCTGTTGGTGGTACATATCGAAGTATCCACATCTTTTGCATGTGAGATATTACGTTTGTGTTTTCACAGACTGTCATTCTGTGTGTAGTGCAACATTATGAGCCTCTGTCCTGTCACATATTAATTACACCAGACAGCTGGAGAATGCCATGGACATTTTGAGTGAAGTGCAGTACTGGAGAAACATGGACAGATGTCAGTGTCTGTAACACACACAATCCCGGACTAGAGTGCAGGTAGGTGTGGTCTGGAGTCACTTTATAAGTACTGATAGTTCCACTGGACATGCCCATACACTTAAACTGAGTGCAATCCCACTGCCCCTTGATCAAAATGACCTGTTATGTATAGATATGTCTGTACATACATACATACATACATATATGTATACATATCTGTCTATCACTGCATCTGTGCCCTGTAAACAGTAATTGGAAGTGGTGCTAGCCTCATTGTAGCCATGTTTGTGTGTGTGGATGTTAAAGCATTGTACATCAGCTTATGGAACCATAGGATGTTTGAACTTCACTAGCATAATGGCCATACAACCATCACTATCGTAGACAACTGTACCCTTATTTACATGATCACATACTAGCTTAATGTCCTTAGAGTGAGTAATCCATCTACTGTGCCAACTACAGATAAGCAGCATTTACAATCTAGCATGGTCACACATTGCCCCTTATGCAAGGCAGAGATCACCTTTGAGTACTCCATATGCCATAGGCTACAATGAAACTCATTTCAGACAATCCCCATTGAACACATGCTGAAGACCTGAAGTTCCCTTGTGAGGGACCATACTGTTGTTTCCAAGTGCAAGTACTGCTTGGAAAAGTACATTACCAAATGGTCATTGCAATCTGATATTGGCTTGCTGAGGGAAGAGTATATGAAGGTTATGAGTATGTCAGTTGTGGGTGTTTGTACCCTCAGCTATGACATGATTCCCATCATACCACTGGGGAGACATGGTGATCTCCGGCACATTAGGTGCAGATCATGTGTGGCCAGGTGTGTGTGCCTAGTTCTTTCACTCCTGAGTATGTACATCACGAGTTGCGACTGATGTGCTATTTACCAGGTGCATAGGTGTTAGTGATGGACATACTACATATATATTTGCATGTAGTTTATAGCCATTACTATGTCAACAGGCATTTGTTCATCAATACCCTCTTGTAGGATACTGATATAACTTACAGACTCCTTGAGTGCTCACAGTTTGCAGGCATCAGCCAACATTGTTAGCTACAGACATTCAGTATTCGCTTGTACCATGGTTAAATGGATTGCAAGCAGTAGAGGATCCTGGACTGAGCTCTATAGAACACTGCTGCTTACAGATCAGATATTGGAGGCAGATGTCCCTGTGCTGACTGTGTGTGCTATCAGTGGGCCACATAGGCATCCATGGTACTATCATTGTAGAGGTCACTAAGTGGGTGCTTTGTAAATGGCGCCTGAGTGGGGGATATAGTCAGATGGCTTGGCTCAGTCCAGGCGGTTGTATGCCCTGATGTCCCCTCACCCAGGTCCTTGGTGACTGCCTTGGAAATGTCCACCACATTTAACAATCATGATCCCCCTGTCAAACATCCAAACAATGTACAGTCAACTGTGTGTAGATCATATATATGTGTGCTGATCATCTCCATGATGATTGCCCCTACGGCCTTACACATATAGATACTCAGGCAAAGAGATCTAGAGTTCTGGTGGTCAGTGCATGTATCACCTCTGTGCAAGGGTATAACAGTTGTCGTCCAGTCAGCTGGGGTCCAGTAATTGGTTCCAGTATGCTTGCAAGGTGTTACCAGTTGTGTTAGTAATCCTTGTCAGATCCCATGTAGGATGCAGCCTTGGATGTTAGCATGTGCAATAGATGTGTATCCTCCATAGAGAGACCATTTACGAACTGCTGTGTAGATATGGAAGTTGTAGGACAGGTTGTTGGAATGTTATATGTCACATGTTGTGGAGACAAGGGAGTGAAGTTGAGACAGAACCTGTGGGACTACAGGTTAGCTATGAGTACAAACCCATTGTATGTGGCATCATTATGTATGACTTCACCGACAATCTGGGCCTATCCTTTGAGATGGGATGCTGACATAATGGTTAAGTTGTTTACCTTCTACACACAAGGTCCATAGTTTAATTGTCACATGGAGTAATTGGCTAGGCTTAAAAATGGCTCACAAGGGCAGTTAGCCTGGTACTAATCTATAAACCTGTATTATTGCTGACTTGCTGGAATGGGCTAAATTATTGGCTAGGCTTGTAAGGGCCAATAGCCTAGTAACTTCCTATGATCCTGTGTAACTACACTGTGTGTTGTGGTTCTGCTTTGTGTGGGTGGCTAATTTTGTCACTTACTGTGTCCACACAACATCACAGCAGCACTATGTGCTTGTTTTAGCTGAGGAGGTTGTGCCCCCATTTTAGGTGGGGGCACCCTCACCCCAACTGTCACACAGCAATTTCCACCTCTTGTTGCACAGCCTAATAATGGCAGTTGTCCACCAGGCAGGTTTGCTGTGCCATGAGGAGCCTATGTTCTTCCTGTCAGGTAGAGCTGAGTTCATGCAGTTGTAATGCTGCTGCCATAATGCATGGGTGTAGAGCTCTGCATATTTGCCTGTCCCATCAGAGGGGAGATGTGCAGTCAAGCTATGTAAACCATCCCACAGGAGGTAATAAATGGCTTTGTTGAAATATATGTCTGCATTGCCTGCAAGGCGGGAGTTATTAGGTTCATAGGTTAGTACTAGGCTAACTGCCCTTTTGGGCCATTTGAAGCCTAGCTAGTTATCCCATGTGAGAATCAAACCCTGCACGTTGTGTCTTTAAGGTAAACACCTTAACCATTATGTCATCTTCCTACCCCTGGTAGTTTTAATGACACTGGTCCATGGTCTGATCTCACCAGGAGGACCCCATATTGAGGGTCTGCAGTGGTCACCCATACTGATAAACACATGATGCAATACATTGGTTCCCCTGGGGGATGTCACTGCACTTTTCCATGGCATTGTAGGTAAGGACATAGACTAACCTTTGGGCAAGTTGCTGTGGCATGACTAAGCAACACAGTCGGTGGTCACTTAATGCCACCCCACACCATGGTGTAATGATATATCTTGATAGACACAAGACATACAAGTACACACGATGGGTGTCTGGATTCATGGAGCTGCTTCTGTAGATGGCTATTGCTTGATTATGTGCCCTTCCAGTACTGAATGGCACCTGCAGTGTCTCTGGGGAAACTATAGTGTTTCACAACATCTGGATGTGTATCTGCCCTTAATGAGTTTGTATACACCACCTGCATAACCTTGAACACTGTCATTTGAGGTGTGAAGATGTGGATGAACGTGTAGCCTGGTATGACTGTAGTGCTGTCGACAGCCTTGAACAAGATGTCCTTAACTGCACACGTCTGCATAATCCAGGGTGGGGACAGATTCCACAGAGTAGGGTTCAGTGTTGCCATACCCACCGTGTAACAGCATAACCATGATGTATAAAGATGGTGCTCTCATTGCCAACTTTTCCCTGAACAGTGCATCTAAGATGCATTGTGGGAGTGTCAGTAACCTTGACCGGTACTCCAAATTTCAGGGGTGAGAGATGACCATCACTAGTGAAGCACTGATGTCTGTTGAGCAAGGCATCTCAGGCAGACATGTAGTAGATCCCCTGATAATGACACGACATGCTTCCATCAGATTTTGTGTGTATGGAGCCATGATACTAAATGAAGGTCAACTGCTGAAAGTTATGCGTATACCAGTGAGAGAGAGAGAGACTGGCTAAGCACATTCATGTGTCTGCATACAGGCCGATGATGTATGTCCCTGGTCGTGCACACCTGCAGGAACTATGGTGTCAACATTATGTTAACAGATGTTCTTTGATTTGTGGTACTGTGTGATAAGGTATATTGTGTCAACCCTTAGACAGCTATCTGTGATCTTTCCCATATGTAACCACTTGACATGGACATCAGTGTGTTTCAAGATGTATCACCTCTGACTAGGAGGTGTGATTTTGTGTTTTGTCTCTGGTATTTGACTGGTGAGAGAGTGGTGCATGCAGTATTGTGCACTGTGCATGCCAGAGGCAGGATTTTCTGAGGTGTCTTTCTAGCAATGTGTTTGGCAAGGAGCTGCACACAGGCAGGTGTGTGTGATGGGGGTGTAGATGGTGCAGGATGTAAGCTGTGCATGTTGGCATAATGCTCATTGCCATATGTAATAACTGCTGTTGGAGACACCATGGCAGCAAGGTTTGAAGTGCAGTCACAACTGTCATGTTTGTGTGTCATACGAGTAGAGGGTAGGGACACTCCCAACATGTCAGTAGCAGCTCCTGCAAAGTTAGGGTCATGCTGCCACACCCTTGGGGTTGACAGCCTGATATACAGTGTTTGTAGGCACACCTTGCAGTGAAGATGTGGATACCCGTGCATGCATAGAGGACTTGTTCAACTTTGCTGACATTATGTTGGCCTCACAAGCATACGATGCCTGTCAAGCAACTAGACAGCACACTAGTTGTTGTGTGATATGATGTGGGAACACAGACATGTGTTTCTGGTACATAACTGTACAGTATGAAATGCCTAGGATATGTGGCAGGTGGACACACATTGGCCAGAGGTGGCCACTCCCTGCAGTAGGCCTCACAGCCATGTCATGCAGATATCCACCAGTAATGTAGCTGTGAAATTGTCACCTATGATGGCTCACTGCCAGTGTGCTGATTGTTTCAGCAAGACTTGACATCTATGTCACCAGACATTATACATTATATTGTGGTGCTACAGCAGTGCTACTAATCTCCCTGTTGTCATTTTCCTAGTGACATACCACCAACCCAGGAACAGAAGGCATAAGACATGCAAAACCTAACTGAGTGCCCAGGTTGCTAATCAAGGCATCTACTGGAAAAGGGTATGTGAAGCCTACAGTACCTTTCATGATGTGGGACAGCTATGTGGATGAACAAACAGGCTGTGTCCTGCTTGTCATCATGGGCTTCATAGTAACATTTTGCATGTGATGACAGAAAAGGTATCAGAGCATGGTAGCCTATGTGAGAGTGGTGCCGGTGAGACCAGCATTAGAAGTTGCCAGGCACTGGCACTCCTATGCTTAACACAGTCTTCACAAGGTAATTGTGTCTTTCCAGTATGCACTGCTTGGGTAGTGTCCAACTGCAGAATACCTGTGGAAAACCCCACCTTACCATCATAGGGTATACATATTACAGTTCCCAAATGTTTGTCTGTGCTCTGTAGAGACACCTTGGATGGCTGTCTTCTTGGAACATTCTGGAAGTAACTGAAATAGTTGCACAAAGGACAACTAGCATGTAGTGCCAAGCAGTGTCCCAGATCTCTGCGTCATGTGACATGATATGCTATGAAAGGAGTTAGCATGGATATGAGCAGTAACACTGTTGTACACATACTGACACTGGACCAAGCACTGTTTGTTATGCTCAAGGCCAAATCATGCCTACCGAGAATAACTGGTGGACCCCATTGAGTGTTACACTATGTAGTGGATGACAGGAATATTACTCACTCTACCTACCATGGCCTGACAAGGTATTTGACAATATTAGGACAGCAGGCCTTGCTGGAAACTGTAGGTTATCTACATAGTGTTATGTCATCTGGTTGATAGGCAACTGTCATACTCTGGGAAGATAACATTGGGAGACCTACGTTACAATGACACTAGTCATCAGTGGATTTCCCCAGACATCATTAATGGTATACCCCTTTTAGCCATCCCCTCTCTGCAGTCAGAGCTACTGTCAGTGACCTCTGACTGACTACATTAGTAGGTGACTGCATATCAGGAGCTGTCACTGAATCCCACACAGAACCAACAGTTATCCAGGATGGCCGGAGACCCACATTTAGTTGTTATCTGAGCCCACTGACAGATAATGCCAACAACTGCACAATACTATCCTTTGGAAAGGCATCCACCCCTGGAAAATATAGTAGTGTCCGTACACCACACACAATTGAGCCATTACTCATACACTTATGAATGCAGAGAGTAATGCATCCTTTGACTTTCACAGGTCAGTAAGATGTGGAGATGCATTCAGTGTTGTACAACCTAAACAGAATGCTATGTGATGTAAATTCCATACTGTCCTTGCTATACTAAATGTGGCACTCATCACATCTATCATTGTGTACAGTAGCACCCTTGCTGTGTCACTACACAAGCATATCTTACAACTGTAGCAGCCACATAGTTTCCATGGTACACCAATACACATTACAGATAACATGTTCTGTAAATACCGTGTCAAGACTGTACATGTGTAGTCTGTGTCCTAAATGCTTTGGAGGGGATGTGTATGGCTGTCATACAGGGAGGTGTCAGATCCCACTGTGTACTTCCCATGTATCCATGACAGGACTAACACATGCCTTACCCGTTCTACACACCTACACCATCACTGTGGTATAAATAGTACATGATGGAGAGACAGGTATGTGACACAGACAGTACACCCTATATACAGGCCCCCCCATGCATGTGAAGCACACATCTGCTGTGGCATGCGTCATGTTCAGGTTACATAATGGGATGCAAAACAAGGCAATCATAGCTGTTGTTGGACAAATGTCTGTACTGGACACAGGGAATTTGTAGATGGGTCATCTCCAGCACCACAACTTGTAGATGTGTTAGCTCCCAAAACCCTGGTGACACTTACCAAGGGTATCAGACCTTTTTACAGATTAGGGATGCATGAGTACGCTGAATGATGCCATTGTCCTTGTTAGCCTGTTATACACACATGGACCTATGAAGCCATGAACCTATAGTGCTGTACCTTGCTGAAGACATATTTCTTCTGTGCTGACATTCTATCCTGTGCGGTGACATCTATGGCTTTATTGCCACTGTGTATCCATAGGTGTCTCCAACAGACTCCTGAAACAGAAACAGGTCCGTAACACACCTTTCATTGCGTAAGTATACAGCCATTACAACATCATACAGCATAAGGTGCACAAAATTATGTGGCTTACTCATTACAAATGTCAGCATACAGTATCTGTCAGTAACCACTACAAGTGGCATGGCAAAACAACAGTGCACTACCAAAGTACATGTTAATTTATATAGTCACCCTGTGCATCAGACACAGCTTCATTTAACTGCATCAATAACAAGGATGACAGGGATATGGCACAGGTATCGTCACTTGTACAGGATGTTGTCTTGGGGGTGCAGGAGGCCTAGACTGACCCAAAAAGTTGACAGCATGTGTGTGAGGCAAGAAGGGAAGCAGGCAAAATGGACCATGGAAATGTGCTTTGTGTGTCTGTAAGTGACCTGCATTTGACAGTGGTGTGTGTGTACGAGTGTACACAGTCAAGCTCAGCACTATGCCTACATGTATGTATGTTGGACAGCTTTGAACCATGCATGGTAGAGCTTGACAGTTCACTGTCTCCACCCCTGAACATGGGAACTGGCTCTACCAGGAGTTGCATTGGCACCTCCATGCCCAAGGTCAGAAGCGGTGCTAGTACCTGATGGTGACTGCTGTCTGCCTGGACTGTGTCCTCCACAGGAGCACCCAGGACCATGAGCCCATGGCCTGCCATGTCTTGGTGTGGACAGCACACTACCCTCTGTAGCTCTGGCTGTACCACCACTATGGGAGCATAATTCTGCATGGCCATGTGGACTGTCAGCAGATGGGGTTGCTGACGTACATCCACAAGGTCGATACTCAGCTCCAACCACAAGTTTCAGCACAGACACTGTGTGTTCCAAGACAGAGACTGTCTCAAACCACTTTCTTTCCACTGTATCAGTGAACAAATCCAGGGTGTCAGCAATGCAGTGGAGGCAGTCATGGATGATGGACCTGCACCCATAATCCTGAGCATACATCTGGAGTTCCTTTCAGAACATGCCTGTGCCTCCATGATGGCCCGCAACATATGCAAAGTGACCCATGATGTGACACCTGCAACAGGTGGTGGAAAGACAACAGGACTCCTACGAGCACCCCTATCAATACACCTGTGTGGAACCTCACCAGCTCTCTGGTTATGGCCAGTGTCTCCACTCACTGGAGCCATAGTTGCCACACTTTCCTGTTGAATGCCCCCACCCTAAGACTGTCCAATATCTGTGATCTCCAAGGACTGGGTATGTATAGGCATACTGACTGTGTGCAGTGACAATGGGGGCAGGACAGTGATG
Organism: Protopterus annectens; assembly: GCF_019279795.1. NCBI lineage: Eukaryota > Metazoa > Chordata > Ceratodontiformes > Protopteridae > Protopterus > Protopterus annectens. The sequence goes on along the minus strand of NC_056743.1, from coordinate 398,440,357 downwards.
TCAACCTCTGGGACAAATCAACCCCTAAAACCCCCAACTGTGCCTCAGTGTGGCCACCATCATCAAACTCTGAAGTGACACTGACATCAGGCTGTGTAGGGGACAGAGACCAACCCCTCCTGTGATAAGAAAGGAAAAAGCAGTACATTAATATCTGCACTGTTATGCTCTGCAGTACTGTGTTGCATATATGTACAGCTGTATACACTGTTGGCACTATTACAGACTTGTTGAAACCCCCAACCTCATATAGTAGGACAAGAGGATATTACTTTTCCCACAGACAGCTGTAGTTACTTGTAAATAAAAGCTCTTTACACAGCAATCTTATCAACAATGAGGTACACTATTGACATTTGTGAAGACTCTGCACAGTTGACACATATGAAGATCTGAAATGTCCTGACAATACTGTTACATCTATCAGTGTGGCTACACCTACAAGGCATATGGATGACTCTAACATGTGTACAGTCGCCAGTCATGCCGACAGTACACCAGTCCTGGCAGCAGGCCTTGGATGACACTTTAGGGATTACATTGCTGTAAACCTACAACTATAACACAACTGTGTCCTGCTTACCAGGAGCAGGACCATGGCCTTGTCTGATACCTAACGGACCTGTGAAAAGTTGAGGGGAGAGGTAATGTCAGTACGTTGCCCCACAACAAGGTAATACATCCATATATCTCACATTTACAGTAGTTAATGTGTTAATTGTTATATCAGTCAACATCTGAGCATGAGTCAAACTGCAGTTAACCCCCCCCATGGACACAGACCTGACACCCACGTAAGAGTTATGTACACTCTGATGGGCTGAATGCTACAGTATTGCAGTGGGTGATCAAAATAAACTTACCTGCATGCTCCTCTGCTGTGGAAACTGTGGCACCCACATCCACGATATACAGTGTGATGGATGCCTGGGAGCTGTCGTGTGTGCCTACGGTCACCAGGAATTCCTCAGTGCCTGAGAGTGGTTGTTCTGCTGCAGGCCCTCCACCCGTGACACCATGATCCCTGGCTATATCTGCTGCTCTTCTGCATGCAGCATTGATCATGTCTGTTGCATGTTGAACCTGCTAATATGTCCTGCTCTGATGACCTGTGGCATTCATGTCACAGACAAGGTCAGCCCACATTGCTGCCCGCTGTTCCCTATTTTGTCTCCCCCTAGACAGTAGGAGTTCATGGTGCTGCTGGAGGTCTTCAAGTATAATATAATTTCTTGCCTCCATGAAACATGCACGGCATCTTGGGTACATGTTTCCTGTAAGACAACAGAATGGGAACACATGTCAGGATCACATACATGGAAGAACACTATGCAGAGATACAGCAAGAACAGAATGGCTGGCAATATCCACTGCTCGATTACACATGCCATATATTCCACAGTGTGCAAACATACTAAGTGTGTGGATATAACTAAGATACTAGCGGTAGTCAGCTATTCCCATGTGTGGTAAGACAGATACTGCTGTATGATCGTACACTCAACACTGGAGTGTATTGTAGTGTGTCCCGTAGGGGCAACCCCCCTGATAATGTCAAAACAACACTGCCAAGCAAATAGCAGTGTGCTATTACAACCACTATAAAGGGACAGTTCCACGAGACCTGTGTGCCACATTGACAAAAAACATTCCACCCTTGATGTATTGTACATCCTCTGTAGGTATAACAAATCTGGAGATCAATGATATGTCATTATCACAGTTCTAAGAAAGGCTTAATGCTGTAATCCCTATTCCCCATAAGTATATTCACACATCTGCATCCTGTTGTAAACAAAAAAGTTACATACTTGCTGAAGTGCAAAACTCCTCTGTTGATATTTAACTTTTTGCAAATGGATGTTCTGAGTGCAGAAAGTGTCATATAGAATGATTCCCCATAGCCAGCAAGTTTGCCTTTTAACATGCTTCTTATTAGCAGATGATTGCTTCTTAACAAAATTGTGGTTCTGAAATGCTAATTGTAGTCAACACAGCTGATTCCCAATGTCATCAACCAATAACATGCAACCACTGTACAAGATATAAAGCCTTCATGTAGATTAGAAGCCCTTTCTGATATGTTGTGCAGGATATTACTGAGGTGAGACTACATCATCTCAGAGGGTAAGTCTGTAGCAACTACTTTTACATAGAGATGTGTGTGGTACAGGCTACAGCTGCTGCTGCAGGTAATAGGCATAGACAGAGTGTGTGAACACCTTGTAGGACAACAGGCTGTAAGAGTAACTGTGGGAGCTGTGTTAACCTTGTTGTAAAGGCAGAGCCAGAGTGAGGGTACCCATTCCACTCCAATTAAGGCACATGTTTAAGGTAAGTATGTTTGTCAACAGTATTATTGACACAGTACTAGGCAACATGTTTGTTGTGTCCTTGAGCAACATAGGGGATATATATAACATTATGTCCACCATTTGGGCAACTGTCAGGCCACGTGTTACAGTCTGGTACACATTTGGAATGTGTATGCTGGCAGTCCTTGTTACAAGCAGGGGCTTCATATGTGTATGTTAGTTGCACAGCTGTGCTAATCTGCACTGTGAGTTTGAAAGGATTGTGTCCTGCACTCTGATATTAGTGGGCCTCATTTTCATTACCTGAGTTAAAATCCTCTCTAAATGTATATTGATGCATGACGTTGACACTTTATGCACTTACAGTTTTGCTATAGGGATATGTGAAATTTGTTCCTATCTGCAGGCCTGTGACTTCCATCATTGAAAGCAGACATTTAATTTGAAATGCATTATGTGGCTAAAGAGTGCATGACTCAGTCATTAATTGGTGGCTTCAAAAAATGTAATTTAAATGCTACACACCATGGATTTGAACCCAGGACTGTGTGTGGCAAAATGTACTGTTTGCAAGGCATTTAACTGACTGAGCTACTGAGTCACTGTTACAGGCTGTAACATACTTTTATTACAGCCATCATTATGAGCATGGCTTTATGTGGATGTATTTCTGAACCAGGGTCCCAGTTGAACATGTATTTTGCCAGTAATGCCTTAGCAGGTGTATGTGTAAATGTTGCTAATCACAGGGACATTTACCTGCTATTGGAGACCTCACTTGCATCCATTGTTCTGTGTTTGGCTTTCTAGTGGTGTACTCTTGCACCAGACACCAAGGTACACTCCCAATTTTTCCATTCCTCTCTCAGCAAGATTACTTGACGTGGCACAATGTGCAGCTCTGGGTAAACATGTTAATGAGTGTAACTTGCAATTACTATGTCTTGCGTAAACCACATGTTTTAATTAAAAGCTGTGTGGTGTGGCAAGTTAATGGAGTGGTCTACAAGTGTGATGGTCTTTGGTTCGAAATATGGGACAGGTGTTTATTTTGTACATGTTTATTATCATTTAAAACACATATATCAATATAGCTTCATTTAGCTGAGCTTAGCAAAGCTTCATGACGTCCCGCAGTGTTGGGCTAAAATATATAAAGAAAAGAAAAATGGGGAGATAGGAAAGTGTTGAAATGAGATGCAAGCAGGAGGAAAACATAGTGAAAGGCAGAGGTAGGTATGTGCAGGAAGGATGTAGGAAAGAACCATAGCTATCCATTTCTTGTACAGCAACAACTGTCCACTTTGACAGAATTTGTGGGTGACTTTGGACTCTCATCCCCAGAGAGAGGGGTGAGGACAACATAATTGCTTTGTTAATGCAATTGGACCAAATTATGTGTGTCCACTGGACACGTGTGCAAAATGGAGAGCTATGTATGGGATGATATTTTTTTTTGTTTCTGGAGTGGGAGGAAGAGAGAGCATTATGTGACAAAAATTGGCCTGTAGACAGCCTTGAACTGTACTATGAGTCAAGCAGTACATTTTGCAGGCCATTACTTTTGCATTCTACAGTTATTACAGTTTTACACTTGACTGTAGCAACTTTACCATACACATACAATGCATAGAGCTCTAGTGCAAGTATGTTATGACACCACAATCCTGCTGTGTACACCTTTTTGGTTGCTGTTATTGATATTGTTTAGTGTTTATTGCAATACAGTTTTTGTTCATTTATTACACTACACTTCTAATTTCCCATCTATTGCACTACAGTTTATATGGTTTATTCTTTATTGCAGTACTTTTTTTTATTCTTTATTAGACTACAGTTAGCATAATATATCCGTACTTATCACACTCAGGGCGCAACCTGGCCAGGTGCCTGGCATGGGACTGGATGTTGTGAGCCCTCTCAACTGCAGCTGTTGGGAGAGAAGCACACCATTATGTATACTAGCTTTGCACAGATTCAGCTTGCATTTTAGTAAAATACTTAGGTTTATAGGTTGATACTAGGCTATCTGCCCTAGGGCATTTACAAGCCTAGCCAGAGTGTGTTTGGCTTTCGCCACCCTTTTAGATATGTAGACTGTGCCTATGAATAGTAGGTCACAGAATATAGTCCCTTTATGGTTAGTTTATTGTGCCTCTGTCTAGCAGGGACCCAGAAGTGATCCTGGGGGTATACTTGCAATCTCCCATCCACTCGTCAAGATTTCTCTTGACGAGGGTCAGTGAGGGGCTCTGCCTAACCTGGACTGGGATTTTGTTCCAGAGTGATGGGAGTCTCTGGGATATGAATTTGTCCCTCCAGCATGTCCTATTTATTTCTGTGCTCAGGTTTAAGTCACTAGAACGTGTAGCTCTAAGGGATTTGGATTTCTTGAGATGGAGCATGTCCATTAATTACGGATTGGACATGGCTTTATATGTCAGGCACAGATCGCCTCTGAGTAGTTGGTAAGCAACTGAGTAGAGCCGGAGTTTCTTTATCCTAATTGCATAGGACATCTGTTTGAGTCCCTTTATCCTCGTGGTGAGGTACTTTTGGGGTCTTTCCAGTTGCTGCAGGTGTCGGGTAAGGTACATCCCAAATGGGGCATTGTATTCAATTATGGGCCTGATGAGTGATGAATAGAGTGGCACAAAGACCTCTCTTGATCTAGATGTGAAACCTTTCGTGATGAGGTGGGCTATATAGAAGGTCTTACGTGATTGTCAAAGGAGAGATTGCTGTCTACTTGGGTCCCCAAGTCCCAAATTACTTCCTCCGTACTTAGTGTGTTACCTCCTATGTGGTAGTCTGTGGGCACTTTGTTTTTCCCAAAGGGGATGACTATGCATTTTTTTGCATTTAGCTTTAGGCCATGACTCTGGCACCAGTTATCTGTCTCTGTGAGACCCTTTTAGAGTATGCTTGTGTCAGCCGGGGAGTTTATTATGGCACCTAGTTTGCAGTCATCTGCAAACTTTGTCAGCCATAGTCCTCCCGTGTTTGCCTGTACCTCAGAGAAGTAAATACTAAACAAGAGAGGTCCCAGCACTGAGCCTTGTGGAACTCCACTTGTAACTGGTCTAGAGTCTGACAAGGCACCTGCAATTCTGACTATTTGGGTTCTATCCCTGAGCCAGTTTGCAACCCATCTTATGACATAGGGGTTGATATTTAAACTAGTGAGCTTATTTATGATACCTGAGTGGGGTATTGTGTCGAAGGCTTTTGCGAGGTCCAGGTAGGCTGTGTGGACCACTTTCCCTTTGTCTGTGGTCCTGGTAACTGTTTCAAAGAAGTCGGCCAGGTTCAAGAGGCAAGACCTGCCCTTAACAAAGGTGAACTGGGTAGGATCCAGTGTCTGAAGGTTACTGATATCATTGTTTATGAGTTCCATGATGATACGCTCCATAGCTTTGCAGACCAGGCTAGTCAGGCTTATAGGGCAATAGTTTTCAGGGTCCATTGTGGTACCTCCCTTGTGGAGCGGGACCACCGTTGCTGTATGCCATTCCTTGGGTACATATCCTGTGGTAAGGCTGAGGTTGAACAGGGACTTCAGGTGAGGGTTTAGCTTGTCTTCTAGCTCGTGTAAGACGCATCCCGGGACACCGTCTGGTCCCATTGGTTCTGTGTTTTTTGCTTTGGAGAGGGCAGCTCTCACCTGATCATCTGTGATGTCTGGGAGGTTACACTCTGTTGGGATGGAGATTTGCTATTTTGGGGGGGATGGGGGGAGAAATTTGCACTGAATCTGTCTGCCAGGATATTGGCAATGTCTGTTGGTTCAGTGTATTTTTTGTCGTTTTGCACTAACTCGGAGCATATCTGAGAGTTGCTGCCCAGGTTCCTGAAATAACTAAATAATGCCTTGTGGTTGTCCTTAGTATCTTGTGCAATTTTACTTTCGAAGCTGGCCTTAGATGCTTTTATGAGGGATAGTAGCTTCTTGCTAGTACTGATCAGAGATGCCCTCCCTTTTTGGGATCTTGCTCTATCATGTAGTAACTTCCTCCTTTTGTTGTACAGCTTATTTATGGCTGGGGTCCACCAGACAGGTCTCCTGCCTTTGGAGGAGTGAGTCTTGGTTTTATTTGGGATGGCATGATCCATGCATTCCTGTAGGTGTCCATAGAATGCGTTTGCGAAGGATTCTGCAGTTTGAGCCATGTTTTCCACTGGCCCAGGGGCTTTGAAGGTTTCCACCTCAGTTTGGAGAAGTGTGAAGTTTGCTATTGAGAAGTTCTTCACCGTGGTTACCTTGGCTGGGGGTGGGGATGGGATATGGATGTCCAGTGAGATTAATTTGTGGTCTGACCTTACCAGTGAGGGGTATACCTCTGGTGTGGAACATAGAGTCCCTATGTTTGTGATGACCAGATCCAATATGTTTTCCCCTCTTGTGGGGGCATTGACCAGTTGTTCCATAGCATTTGAGTTTATAAATTCTAGGAACCTTTGGGCAAGGGTGTGTGGGCTTGGTAGTTGAAGTCACCCAATATGATGGTGTGTGGAGAGACTTTCATGTTCTCCAGTGTTTTCAGGAAGGCCGAGTGGGGTTCCTGAGTTTGGGAGGGTGGTCTGTAGCAGGCTATAAACTGAAAAGCAGTTTTGCCCACTGTTAGTTGCACATGGATGGTTTCCATTGCTTCGTGCAGTGCTACTAACCTGGAGGTGTGGGTATTTTTGATATATATGGATACTCCCCCTCCTTTTGTGGTTCGGTCCGAGTTTTGTGGCCAGAAAGCATGGTATGAAGTATAACCTGGTAGTGCTGGGGTGCTTTCTGGAGCCTTGAACCAGGTCTCCGTTACTGCACAGACATCGATGTTCTCCATATTGAGGAGAGTCTCTAGTGCGTTCATTTTGAGGTTTACACTTCTGGAGTTGAGTAGCATTACCCTTAGTTTCTTTTTCTCTGTATTGTCTATGGAGGTGGGTTTGTCTTTTGAGCCTTGCCTAAAAAAGGCACTATGGGGGTGGTAAGAGCCTTAGCCAGTATTCGAAAGCCCAGGGGTGACATGTGCAAGCTGTCCCTAGTGAAGCAGCGTGGCTTGTCGAGCATGTCATCCCAGGCTGACAGACACTGGATCCCCTTTCAGTGACACCAATATTTTAACCAATTGTTAAAATTTGACATTTTTTATTTATACTGTGGCATCATTCTTGGTGAGGGTAAGATGCTACTCAAGGTCAGGGTCATACCAGCCTGGGCTACATGATCAGAGAGCTCCTCTATGTCTCTTTTCATGTAGTCCAGGGACTTACGTCTCAGGTCATTCACACCAGCATGGACAATGACGGAGTCATATTTGTACTTGCTTTGGAGTGACCTGAGTGCGTGTGTTATGTGGTGGATCCTGGCACCCAACAGACAGCTTACAGTGACCTTCTCCTTGTTCAGCCTGGTGAGTGGGACGTCACTGTATCTGACTATAGAGTCACCTATTACAAGTGTATTCGATGTGTTGTTTAGCCTTATGGGCTGGGACTGTGTGGCACACTGACTTTGTGGACTATGTGATACGTGGTTATTGTTGTGGGGTGGCAGTTGTTTGGTGGTCTGCTTTGGAGGTCTCTGTTGCTTAGGCAGGTTTTTATTTAGAGCCTCCGAGTATGTTTTTGTGTGTTTGTGTTTGGTTTGTTTTTTCTATAGGTCTATGTGAGACTGGATTTGTGATGTGTGCAGTTACCTTCTTCTCCTGATTGACTGTGATAGTCATGGGTCGAGATAGCTCAGCCTCCAGTTTGGCGATATAGTTGCATCTCTCACATATATTTGAGCTTGTTTGGAGGAGAAGAGTGTTGTCTGTGTACATAAGGCAGTTGTAACACTGCCTTAAGATTCCAATATTTACCTACTGGACTGGAGAGTACACATGAAACTGACCTTTGGACATATCAGGATATTTGTGATTTCTACTTTTGACTGTTATAGGAGGATTTAGAAGAGTATAAGAGAGGATTTAGTGCTTTAATTTCTTCTAAGTTTGGATTTAGAAGGGTATAAGAGAGGATTTAGTGCTTTAATTTCTTCTATGTGCAGGAGAGAGGCTATAAAGTGAGAATAGAATGCTTCTTTAGAGATACAAATCAGTTCCAAGGGAAAAAATGAAGAGCAGACTTTGTGGAGCCGGTAATAGTTTAAACCTGTTTAGGCGGCGCTGCCCGATGCTGCGCTATGCGCAAAATCGCGCAAAACCATGCTAAGGCGGGTTTTTAAACAGGGGACTTGAGAGAGCTAGGAAATAGCCCAAAATGGCCAATAAACAACAAGATCTTATGCTGAGGTCACTCCTCCAGGGACAGATAGGCTGCTCAAAGCTCCCCACTCCCACTGGTGAACAAAGAAGCTTCCTTCTATCCAAGTAAGGAAATGGGCAACACAGGAACTATTCTAAAGTCCAGAATACAGTAAATCTGTATTGGGGACTATTCTAGCTCAGGAAAGGTGGGAAAACAAGGATATTTTTTTGTTTTTTTTTTTTTTCAACAGGCTACAGAAAAATGCACAGAAAAAACTTTACACAGGCTAGCGCACTTGAGTGAGCAGCCTCAACAGTTAAATCAACAACGAGACAAACTTAAAAGTGCAGGTATTGAATAAAATGCAAAACAAGCTTAAATCTAGCAAAATAGCAGTTATTACTCACTTTTCGGTGAGAATAGACAGTCGCAAAGGTAAAGGCAGAAAAAGGTACTTAAAATCTGGTAGCAGTCACTCTTTTTCATCTCTCTGCTGCTAGCACCACTCTGCAGGACCACGAGGAGCTTGCTGAGTCGGAAGCAAGCGCATAAACCGCACCAAAGCGGGTTTTTAAACAGGGGACTTGAAAGAGCTAGGAAATCGCCCAAAACTGCCAATAAACAACAAGATCTTGTGCTGAGGTCACTCCTCCAGGGACAGATAGGCTGCTCAAAGCTCCCCAGTCCCACTGGTGAACAAAGAAACTTCCTTCTATCCAAGTAAGGAAATGGGCAACACAGGAACTATTCTAAAGTCCATAATACAGCAAATCTGTATTAGGGACTATTCTAGCTCAGGAAAGGCGGTAAAACAAGGATAATTTTTTGTTTTTTTCTTTTTTTTTTCCAACAGGCAACAGAAAAATGCACAGAAAAAACTTTACACAGGCTAGCGCACTTGAGTGAGCAGCCTCAACAGTTAAATCAACAAAGAGACAAACTTAAAAGTGCAGGTATTGAATAAAATGCAAAACAAGCTTAAATCTAGCAAAATAGCAGTTATTACTTGCTTTTCGGCGAGAATAGACAGTCGCAAAGGTAAAGGCAGAAAAAGGTACTTAAAATCTGGTAGCAGTCACTCTTTTTCATCTCTCTGCTGCCAGCGCCACTCTGCAGGACCACGAGGAGCTTGCTGAATCGGAAACAAGCGCAAAAACCGCGCCAAAGCGGATTTTTAAACAGGGGACTTGAAAGAGCTAGGAAATCGTCCCAAATGGCCAATAAACAACAAGATCTTGTGCTGAGATCACTCCTCCAGAGACAGATAGGCTGCTCAAAGCTTCCCAATCCCACTGGTGAGCAAGGAAGCTTCCTTCTATCCAAGTAAGGAACTATTCTAAAGTCCAGAATACAGCAAATCTGTATTAGGGACTATTCTAGCTCAGGAAAGGTGGGAAAACAAGGATTTTGTTTTTTTCTTTTTTTTTTTTCAACAGGCAAGAGAAAATTGCAGAGAAAAAACTTTTTACACAGGCTAGCGTACTTGAGTGAGCAGCCTCAACAGTTAAATCAACAACGAGACAAACTTAAAAGTGCAGGTATTGAATAAAATGAAAAAACAAGTTTAAATCTAGCAAAATAGCAGTTATTACTCGCTTTTCGGCGAGAATAGACAGTCGCAAAGGAAAAGGCAGAAAAACGTACTTTAAATCTGGTAGGAGTCCCTCTTTTTCATCTCTCTGCTGCTAGCACCACTCTGCAGGACCACGAGGAGCTTGCTTAGTCGGAAAGAAGCGCAAAAGCCGTGCCAAAGTCGGTTTTTATACAGGGGACTTAAAAGAGCTAGGAAATAGCCCAAAATGGCCAATAAACAACAGGATCTTGTGCTGAGGTCACTCATCCAGGGACAGATAGGCTGCTCAAAGCTCCCCTCTCCCACTGGTGAACAAAGAAGCTTCCTTCTATCCAAGTAAGGAAATGGGCAACACAGGAACTACTCTAAAGTCCAGAATACAGTAAGTCTGTAATAGGGACTATTCTAGCTCAAGAAAGGCAGGAAAACAAGGATATTTTTTCTGTTTTTCTTTTTTTTCAACAGGCAACAGAAAAATGCACAGAAAAAACTTTACACAGGCTAGCGCACTTGAGTGAGCAGCCTCAACAGTTAAATCAACAACGAGACAAACTTAAAAGTGCAGGTATTGAATAAAATGCAAAACAAGCTTAAATCTAGCAAAATAGCAGTTATTACTCGCTTTTAGATGAGAATAGACAGTCGCAAAGGTAAAGGCAGAAAAAGGTACTTAAAATCTGGTAGCAGTCACTCTTTTTCATCTCTCTGCTGCTAGCACCACTCTGCAGGATCACGAGGAGCTTGCTGAGTCGGAAACAAGCGCAAAAACCACGCCAAAGCGGGTTTTTAAACAGGGGACTTGAAAGAGCTAGGAAATAGCCCAAAACGGCCAATTAACAACAAGATCTTGTGCTGAGATCACTCTTCCAGGGACAGATAGGCTGCTCAAAGCTCCCCACTCCCACTGGTGAACAAAGAAGCTTCCTTCTATCCAAGTAAGGAAATGGGCAACACAGGAACTATTCTAAAGTCCAGAATATAGCAAATCTGTATTAGGGACTATTCTAGCTCAGGAAAGGCGGGAAAACAAGGATTTTTTTGTTTTTTTCTTTTTTTTTTCAACAGGCAACAGAAAAAACTTTACACCGGCTAGCGCACTTGAGTGAGCAGCCTCAACAGTTAAATCAACAAAGAGACAAATTTAAAAGTGCAGGAATTGAATAAAATGCAAAACAAGCTTAATCTATCAAAATAGCAGTTATTACTCGCTTTTTGGTGAGAATAGACAGTCGTAAAGGTAAAGGCAGAAAAAGGTACTTAAAATCTGGTAGCAGTCACTCTTTGTCTTCTCTCTGCTGCTAGCACCACTCTGCAGGACCACGAGGAGCTTGCTGAGTCGGAAACTGGAAGAAATACTTAAATATGTCTGGGGCATGCCCAGCCCTCGCCTCTTAGGCCCAGGTGTCTAAGGTTCCCCTCTTTCTATGCTTCAGGTCATCAGTAGTGTTGACAATACTGCTCACCAGTGCGGGGGATACCAGTAGCACTGGTAAGGTCCCTGGCCAACTGATTCCAGGCCTCGGTCTTACATTCTGAGCCCTGGTAATCGCCCTGCAGCAGCCTAGGTTCATAATTGCATATCAAGAGCCTAAAAAACCCTGGAATCCTGCACACCCCATCTCTGCGCCCAAAAGCAAGTACCCTGTCCAACACCACCTGGCATACTGACAGACTCCAACAGGTGTTGTAGAATTCCCGCATGTTGCAGTTAATATAGGCTGTTTTGCCGCCCTTACACATCATTCAACAACATTCTACAAAGCACCATGGTGCTTAGCATTGCACAGACCAGCTAAGCAGAGCTGAGCATCATGGAAAGTTGCATAACCAAGGTTTTAGCGAAGCTTAGCAATGTGCAAACAATAGTAACCATTAATCACATTTAAGGAGTGCTTAGCACCGTGCAGTGCAGTTCTTCCGAATTAAAAATTTAGATTACTTTAAACAAATGGTATGTCTGCTAGAGACTTGAACCCAGGACCTACGAAGCTTTAGGCTATCACTGTACCCATTTATCGTGTGCACGGGTACATTCCATGTAGACTCTGCACAGAGCTTGCATAGATTTTATTGAATCCTGGGGTGTATTTTTTACTTTACACTTAACATCTCAAAGTCCTTCATTTTATGCAGAAGATTAACTAGAAAGTTTAGTTTGTGGTCATATATGCCAACCTGTGTAGGCCTCCAGGGAAATACAAGCAATTTTCAGTAAAATGAGACAGAGCTCTATAAGAAGAAAAGGTGTTTGTGTTTTTTTTTACTTTTTTAAATTATTTAACATTCCACTAATAAGTTTTACCATAGGCTACCTCCACTAACAAACTATTTGACTTTAGCAAATGTATTTTTCACCAAGTGGTTCAATTTTCTAAACATCATGCTCCTCAGTGCCAAATGTAATGTTTATTTGCTTTACTCATTCATTACACTTCTCATTCTTCCTAGATTCATTTCATTCTGCAAAATAATACTTTCGTTTATATTTGCTTGTCACTTTTTCTAAGTTCGTGTTGGTTTTCTTTCTCTGGTTTGGTTACAGTAACAATGAATAGGGGTATCCAGATACATGTGGTCTATCTTGATTTCAGTAAGGCATTCAACTCAGTAACCTTACAAGAGACAAGCACTAGGTGTTGAGAAAACAATGCAGAGAAAAGTGGAAGGGTAGCTGTATGGAAGGCACTAAGAGTTGCAGCAAAGGGGACAGCATGAGGAGTGATGTGCTGCAGGGGTCAGTGCTATGAACACTGTTCTTCTCTGTGTGTGTCCTGGGCATTGCTGCAGGCAATGAGAATGGGATCAACCTGAATGTGGACATCACCAAGCCAGGAACCATGGCAGGAGATGCAGGAGCCATAACAAGAGAGCTGGCTAAAATAATTAGATGGGCTGATTTGTAGTGTCATTAAACATACTTTGACTGCACAGGGAAACACTGTGAAAAATAAAGTTAATGTAAAACACTGACCTTCACTTAAAACATAGTGTTTTTGCAGTGAGCAACTCCACACCCCCACCCCGCCCACATCCCTCGCAAACCCACATTGTTTAATATACTAGCTCTGAGATCACTCTGCCTTATGAGTGAGTGGAAAACTTCCTTACCCCAAAGATTACCGTCTCAGATTGGTACTGTGCAACTACAGCGAGTTCAACAGTATGAATTTGATTCCTCCCATTACTACTTCAGTTGCATAGATGTAAGCCTGAGTAGAAATGTTACAGTTAAGGGGTTTGGGATTATTGCAAACCAGGAAGATTTCCTGCAAGTAGATTAACTGTCCATTACATCTAGGATGAAAAGTCAACAGGCTAGAGTCAGTATGTTGTCTGCAATGACATATAGGGATGAAGCCCTGTCTATGACCCAGATAACCAGGGTTTGACTGTCAGCCCGGGTGCTGGTGGAACTAATCAGGGTGGGAGAGAAATAATGAGGTACATACCTACTAGCCTGTCTGGAGGGAGGGGGCGGGATTGGGTGCATGCTGGAGGATGGCTGATGTCAGCTGATGTCACAGCTAGCACTGGTGCCTGAGGACAGTGACAGAAGTGCCAAGAGTTTAAACAAGATCAACAGGGTAATTTGAGGAACATCAGCAAATCAGTATAGTGATTCCATCCCCATAATGACAATGTGACAAATGTAGCCTATGTAAGGGAAAGTTACAGCATAAGACAAACCAAAAAGAAACTTCACAGTGTGGAGGGTGTGCTCCTTGAACTATGTTATGCACCTAGTTCTCTAATAAAATTATTTTATTTTATTTTGTAGTACGTATTTTCCAGTTCGATTTTTATTAGTGAACTAGGTGCATAATATAATTCAAGGAGTAAACTGCAAGCAAAAAAACTAGAATAAAAGGGGTAGAGAGAATTGTGTCAATACCCTTACATCTATTGTAAACTCGTCCATGAGGCTCATCTCGTATGCGGCCGAAGGATCGAGTAGGGCTGGTGGGAGGTGAAGGGCCCCAATTCTACTGTCTAGAGACTAGGAGAGAGTTTGAGTGGCATATGTGCTAGTTCCACAAAACCATGACTGAAAACTATGAAGGGTGTAAATTAGGAGTAAGAACAGGAAGTCTGAAGAAGTTACAAGTAAAGGGTACAGACTCCAGGCCACTCTAAAGGTTATTTTTTATTGATATTGATGTTTGCCACAGGGCTGCCTTTTAGGACACATTATTGCATCAATCTAAATCAGCTTGGGTGGCTTGAACTACCCAGCCTAATCCAGTATAACCAACTGATTATGGCCTATAAAATCCTCTATAATCCGGACAATACTCCTGCACTTAAAAATATTATCACCCCCTATAACAATCCTAGACCACTTCGATCCTCTAACAAACTACTAATTCAGACTAGCAAAATTAATAACACAGCCGGTGATTCTCTCTTTGCAAACTCTGTAAGTAGATCCTGGAACTCTCTTCCAGCTGATATTACCTTACTTTCCACCTTAGGTCAATTTAAAACTAGACTCAAACAACATTTGTCACTTAACTGGCTATGTCAATGTGTCAAGCCTGGCTAACTCTCTCTAGAATGTGTAAAAATCTGTTAACCAGTTTACTGTGTAATTTAATTTAATCCTGACTTACGCTCAGGATTAACTTTAACATGTGGAACTTGTTTAACTTGCTTACTTATGTAATCACTGTAAATAGTCTGTTTGTAATATGTAATGATGGTATTATGTAATGCTGTATCTGCTTACCCCTGGAGCTTTTCTCCCCGGGCCTCCGCTGAAAATGGACATGCATCCAGTCGGACTATCCCGGTCAACAAATGTAAAATAAAAAATAAATAAATAAAAATAGTGAGATCAAAACTTGGAACAGTTTCAGAATGGGTGCTAGGGTGCAGCTCAGTGGAGACTTTCAGGAAGGCATGGCCAGGTGGGAAAATGGAGTTGCAGGGTAGAAGGGTTCACTGTAGACCGTTACCTTTAAGTTAGACAGGATAGAGACTGTGTCCTTCCGCCTACCCTGGTAATGTAAAGATGTAAAGTGAATGTGGCACTAAGGAGAACATAAAGAATGGGACAAACTCTGCTGCATGACTACAAAGAAATCTTGATTTGTAAAATATATGCTCCATGCTACCCCACTTCATGAAGAACAGACATGTACATATACTTTCACAGCAGTGCAATTTTTATTCTGGTTGGAGCATGTGTATGTTCTAATAAACTATATTCTCTCCTGCACCAGTAATCACTTCTGTAACACTGTATCTCTCTGCCAGGACCAGGCTTGGATTTTGCTCACTGCTGTACATCATATGCTCATGCAGTTGGGGTTTGTTTAGGAAGCCACATTATGGGTCTGCTACAAGTAAAGCTTTATGGACTTTTCAGATCCAAATGGAACAGATGCCCACAGTGTATAAAAGGATACACTTTAATGGCATTAATATCTGTCTTGTGACTGTGCAGATTTAAAATGTTAAAACTAATGAAGCAGTGTGTACTCATCTAGGTTAATAAAGCAATAATTTAGAAAAGAACCAAAGTGGACCACAGCCAAATCTGGATACTTTATTCACTCTCGGTTCAGCACTTTCGTCATTTTTAAACTTTAAGTCTTTAAAAAGATGAAAGCACTGAACTGCGACTGAATAAACTACGCATTTTTTGTTTTGTTAATTTTTAGGTTTAACATGTTATGTGAGAATGTTCAATCTCGCCGTTTGTTCTTACACATGGTGTCGGAGCCGATCCTCGGCTCCGAGTCGGCCGCTTAACAAAGCTTTGCATCCAGAAGAAGCTCGAGACCAACCTACCTCCCACAATTCCCTCTGCCTTTACCTCAGATCTAGTTTGCCGCTGCAACTGATCGCATCATTTCTGAAGAGCTCTGACCAACTGGGAAGATAAGCTTTCTTTCTTTCAAAATTTTTTTCTTGAAAAGTTTTAAAATTATTGACTTATATTTAGTGTGTGTGTGTGTGTGTGTGTGTGTGTGTGTGTGTGTGTGGTCTGGTCATCCCTTTTCTGTTATATATAGTATATTTATACTTATATATAGTTTAGGTTTACCTTAGGGCCTACCCTACCTACTAAACTTGGATTGGGATACTTGCATCATTATTGCTGTGACTTTCTCACCTATTTTGACAGTGTTTGTTGATAATCTACAGTACCTCTTTCTTACAGAATGTCTGAAAAAGCCAAATCAGGATTTAAGAGGTGTCAGTGTGGGCAGAAGATGTCGGTCACCGACAACCATAGCTCCTGTGTCTACTGTCTTGGCCCTCTCCATCTGCAGGTAGACTGTTCTATCTGTCATTCATTTAGTGGAAGGGTCATGACAGATAGGCGCAGGAAGCTTATGGACAGAGGTCTTTTGAAGCCTGCCTTCCAAGAGGCTTTGGACAAGTCAGACCAGGCTTCTAAATCCTCGAAGGAGTCGAAGACTTCGGAGCCCATGTCATCGGCTCTGAGTTCTTCTTTTAAGGTTTGTTCACCGGTTCCACAGACTTCGGGGCCGAGTGTCGAGCTTCTGTCTGTCACCGAGCCTTGAGTCTTGGAACTGGTGACGGAGCTTCCACCTCCTGCTCTTTTGAGATCGGCACCGTCCTCAATTCCTTCGACGCGATCTTCCAGGCCACTCTCCGACACCGACGTAGATTATGTGGTGCAGAAGCTAATGTAGAACACAGCCCTGTCCAAACTTATTGCAGTCTCCTCTCAATTAGTGTCGAGACTCGAAGGCCTTCCTTTATCTCCATCTGATCCTCCTCCGAGGCCTACTCAGCCCTTGGAGCCGGGAGACGTTGATCTGATGATAGTGGAGCCCTTGGTGCTGGAACCGTCTCTTTCTCGGTCGGCACCATTGACCTCGACTCCGTCGGAACCATTACCGGACTCGCAGAGCCGTCGATCTATCCTTGGTTCCGGGACCGAGAGTCGAACCGATGTTTCGGTGCCGACTCTCCCCCTTGGCGCCTCGGCACGGATCGCTTCGGCTCTGTCCTTGGGGTCGATGCCCTTGGCTTCCGCGTCGGAGATACCTCCATGTTCTTTGGAACTGGGGGATTCCTCGGCTCGGGCTCCAGGGGCCTTCGACCTTATGAGGAAAGTATTGTCTTCTCAGACAACCACTTCAGCAGAAGCAACTTCTCCCTCCCATAAAGGTCCGTTGTCTTCTTCTGCACCCACGACTACACAAAAGCGTCGAGCACCAGTGTCTCAGCCACTCCCAGAGGGAGCCCCTTCTTCCTCGGAGGCTTCATCGGATGTCCCCCCCGATGACGTTCCGAGGAAAAGATTGTGCAAGAGGAGGCACTTGGATTCTCCACAAGAATCTTTAACATCAGACACTGACTTAGATGAGTCAGAAGGGTCCCCAAAATCACCCTCGGAGGATGTCTCCTTTTCTGACATCCTGGAGATCCTGAAACAGAGAGGTGATTGGCAAGCCCTACCCCCTTCTGAGGATGAGTCTGTTTTGCTGAAGGCATTTGGTGCTCGCCCTTCTTCCTCCTGGGTCACTCCGCCCTTCGACGAGTTAATGGAGTTAATTGCTCAAAGGACGTGAGAGGCACCTGACACAGTGGAGCCAGTTCCCAGGAAGCCTAACAAATATATAACTGCCCCTCAGGATAAATGATACCTCACTAAAGGAGTTCCAGTGGACGCTATGGTGGTGGCAGCTGCCACGAAAAAGGAGATGTCCGAATCTTCCTCGTCTGTTCATCCTCCTAACAGAGATTCTAGGAGCATGGACAGATATGGGAAGCGCATTTTCAGCTCGGCGACTTTCTCCATGCGATCGCTGAACTACTTGACACATTTCACACGATTACAGAGGGATCTAGTCAAAGAGTTGGGAGATACCCTCCAGGGTAGTACAGATGCTGCTGTCTCGGATAAGGTTACAGCAGAGCTCAATACCCTTACATCTATTGTAAACTCGTCCATGAGGCTCATCTCGTATGCGGCCGAAGAATCGAGTAGGGCTGCAGCTTCAGCGATTGCTCTTCGTAGACAATCCTGGATGCGCCTGTGCTCCTTTGCGGAAGCCTTCAAGTCTTCCTTTACTAACGCCCCCTTTGATGGTGCCACTCTCTTTCACCCCAAAGTGAAGGAGACCCTGACCCAGTGTGAGCAAGAGGGAAAGACTCTGTCTGCTGTTGGAGTCTGTTTTTCCACCCCATCCAGACCGTACCCCAAAGGGCAATGAGGTGGGAAAATATGGTTTCGCAAACTCCAGGGTTCTTTCCCAGGCACACAGGGTGATGCCCCCTCCAGAGGCAGAGGGGGGGGGCAGAGGTGAAAGACGCCGCCCTGGCAGCAGAGGGGGTCCGCAGAACCAAGGTGACACAGATACCATCCCTGGGAAGCCTTTCCAGCACTCCTGAGAGGAGGCCCGACTGTCCTGCTCTGGAGGCAGTCGGGGGTCGCTTAGCTTTATACCCTCAGGCCTGGCAAAACCTTACTTCAGACAAATGGGTAAAAAGCATTATTACCAGAGGTTACAAAATTCCCTTTCTATTTCCCCCGTTACCACAGAAAAGATTCCCAGATGTACCGCCCCATCTGCAAGAACCTGCAGCTATAGAAATCTCAAAGCTGCTAGAAAAAAGAGTCATCCAACCAGTCCCGGCGGACCAAAGAGGATCTGGAACTTACTCAAGGTTCTTTTTAGTTCCAAAAAAGACAGGGGACTGGAGGCCAATTCTGGACCTAAGCAATCTCAATACCTATGTGAAGAAAGAAAAGTTCCGGATGGTCACGCTTCAATCGATCCTTCCGTTCTTACAGAAGGATGACTGAATGTGCTCAATAGATCTCAAGGACGCATACTACCACATCAAAATGGCCAGAGCGTCCAGAGATCACCTGCGCTTCCAGCTGGGAGCCAGCCACTTTCAGTTTCGAGCCCTGCCCTTTGGTCTAACCTCAGCCCCCAGGGTTTTTACCAAATGCATGGCAGTGGTAGCGTCTCACTTGAGACGCCTAGGATTCCGGGTGTTTCCGTATCTGGACGACTGGCTCCTTACTGCCACCACCAAGCGTCGACTGATACATGCCAGGGACTACACACTCAGCCTTTGTGTTCAGCTAGGGATTTCGAAAAATTTCGAAAAATCTGCGTTACAGCCCTCGCAGCTTATTTCATTTATAGGGGCAAATTTAGATACCCGCTCTTTGCTACTAAGACTCCCCTCCGCAAGAATAACTTCCCTACAAGAACACATATCTCTCCTACTATTGTCCAGAAAATCCCCAGCAAAACTAGTCCTGAAAGTCTTGGGACTCATGTCAGCTTCCCTCATTGCAGTTCCCATGGGAAGGCTACACATGAGAGTTCTCCAATGGCTGCTGTTCACGCAGTGGTCATTCCAACAGTTACCACTGACACACGAAATTCACATTACGAACACCTGCAAAGCACACCTGTCTTGGTGGCTACAGAATCACAATTTCATCAGCGGCCGACCGTTTGTGTTACCCACACCAACAGCCACAGTGACCACGGACGCTTCCCTGATCGGGTGGGGGGGCATCTTTCAGGGACAGACAGTCCAAGGCGAATGGACCAGTTTAGAGTACAACCTGCACATCAATGTTCTGGAGATGAGGGCAGTGTTTCTAGCGTTGCAACACTTTTCCCCCTTCTACCTCTAGGGACCATTGCAGTTCAAATGGACAACATGTCTGTAGTCTGGTACATAAACAAACAAGGAGGAACCAAATCTTACCAGTTGTGCAGAGAGGCCATGAGAATTTGACAATGGGCAGAGTCCACGGGTCGCTTTCTGATAGCAATGCACATCCCGGGGTTATCCAACGTCATAGCGGACAGGTTGAGCAGAGCCATCCTGTTACCTCACGAGTGGTCCCTCAACCAGATAGTAGCGGAAAGGATATTCCGCAAGTGGGGCCAGCCTTGCTGCGATCTGTTTGCGTCTCCAATGAACACCAAATGCAGAAGCTACTTTGCCCTGTTACCCCCTCCAGGGGATGTCCCCAGGGATACTCTGATTCACGATTGGCCCCCGGGTCTCCTGTACGCTTTCCCCCCTATACCTCTGATACCGAGATTTCTCCAGAAAGCCAAGGATCAGGAGAGGACTATAATTCTCATTGCCCCATTCTGGCCTTGTCAGATTTGGTTTCCCTTTCTTCAAGCACACCAAATACGGGAGCCCTGGATTCTGGACCCGGTGCCAGACCTACTGACTCATTCGTCAGGAGCTCCCCACCCATCACTCCTGTCCCTCAGGTTAGCAGCTTGGCTGCTCCGCTTCTCTACTTAGCCAGGTCTGATCTTCTCTCTCCGGCGGTTCAAGACATTTTGGTAGCCTCTCATAAGGCTTCCACTACTAAAATTTACACCGGTAAGTGGAAACGTTTCGTCTACTGGGCGACTGCACAACATTTAGATCCCTTAGTAGCCCCACTAAACAAGATTTTAGAGTTCATATCCATGCTGTTTCATCAAGGGGCCTCTACTGCCACTTTAAAAGTTCAGTTGGCTGCCATTTCTAACTTTCATGTAGGAGAGAATGGGGCGCCCATTATGGCTCATAGGCTTTGTAAAGCCTTCTTGAAAGGCTCCTTTCATCTTAGACCAGCAGTTAGGTTTCCTACAGCTCCTTGGAATCTAAATCTTCTCTTATCCCAACTAATGTTACCACCCTTTGAACCAGCTTCTTCTTGTTCCTTAAAGTTCTTGTCCTGGAAAACTCTTTTCCTAGTAGCTATCACTTCAGCCAGATGAGTATCGGAACTTCAGGCTCTCTCCATTAAACAGCCATATTTAATTTTTCACCAGGACAGGGTATCTTTACGCACCAACCCTTCTTTCCTCCCCAAGGTTTGTTCAGTTAACAACATTAATCAATCCATTGAGCTTCCCACATTTTTCAAAAATCATTCCAATAAGCTAGAATATATGTTGCACAAGTTGGATGTTCATAGACAACTCAGATTCTACCTAGATAGAACTAAAGACCATAGGAAAGCGGACCAACTCTTTATAGTCTTTGCGGACAACAAAAAGGGCATGGCAGTGACGAAGTGTACTCTTTCCAAATGGCTGACTGATTGTATTACCTTCATTTATTCTGCTTCTAGTCAGAGTTTGCCCACCAAACCAAAGGGACATTCTGCTAGATCAGTTTCTACATCTTTGGCTCATGCGGCTCGTCTGCCTTTGGACACTATTTGTGCGGCCGCCACTTGGTCTAAACCACATATGTTCACCACTCATTATAAAGTGGATAGGATTTCCAGGGACAGAGCATCTTTTGGTTCCACTGTGCTCAGGAACGTTCTTCCGTAAGTCACTCAGGGTTACGAAGCTAGGGATGCTACCCATGTGTAAGAACAAACGGCGAAATTGAACACTCTCACATAAAGAAGTTATGCCCTTACCATAACGTTCCATGTGGAGTGTTCATCTCACCTTTGTTCTTACATTCCCACCCTCCCACCCTCAGGTCTGGAAGAACGTCCGGTTTAGATGTCTGGTCTGTTTGTCTCCCACTAATGGTCTCTCTGTTGTTCTACTGGCTTGAGTTAGTTACGTTCCTTGTGTATACGTATGTGTTCCTTGGATAATTACATTGTTATTGCTGGATCTGGTGTTTTTTTTTTTGCAAACTAGATCTGAGGTAAAGGCAGAGGGAATTGTGGGAGGTAGGTTGGTCTTGAGCTTCTTCTGGATGCAAAGCTTTGCTAAGCATCCGACTCGGAGCTAAGGATCGGCTCCGACACCATGTGTAAGAACAAAGGCGAGATGAACACTCCACATGGAACGTTATGGTAAAGACATAAATAGAAGTTATGTCCTTACCATAAAGTTCCATGTGGAGTGTTCATCTCGCCTTTGTTCCTACGCATGGGTTCGGAGCCGATCCTCGGCTCCGTGTCGGCCGCCTGCAAGCTCTGCATCGAGAAGAAGCTCGAGATCACCTAATACCCACAATCCCCCTCTGCCTTTACCTCAGATCTAGTTTGCAAGCAAACCAGTCATAGAGAGCACACACATACCAAAACTTTACCTAATGATAGGATCATCTATATACATATATACATATATATATATATATATATATATATACACAAGTGTATCATACAATACAACTAATGCAACTGCAGAAGGAGAATACTCCAGACCAGGCACCAAATCGAACGTTCTTCCTAAGGGTGGGAAGGGTGGGAGTGTAAGAACAAAGGCGAGATGAACACTCCACATGGAACGTTATGGTAAGGACATAACTTCTATATGTGAGAGTGTTCAATCTCGCCTTTGTTCTTACACATGGGTAGCGTCCCTAGCTCCATGATCCTGAGGAACTCACGGGAGAACGTTCTTGAGCACAGTGGAACCAAAGGTTGCCCTATCCCTAGAAACCCTGTCCACTTTGTAATGAGAGATAAATGTATGTGGTTTAGCCCAAGTAGCAGCCGCACAAATCGTGTCTAATGGTAGCGAGCTGCGTGAGCTAAGGATGTAGACACTGATCTCGTAGAATGTCCTTTAGGTTTGACCGATAAGGTTTGATTGGAAGCCTCATAAACGTATGTGATACAATCAGTTAGCCATTTGGAAAGAGTTCGTTTCGTAACTGCTACACCCTTCCTGCTGTCAGCAAAGGCTACAAACAGTTGATCAGATTTCCTGTGATCTTTTGTTCTATCCAAATAAAATCTGAGTTGTCTATGGACATCCAATTTGTGCAACATATACTCTAATCTATTAGAGTGATTTTTGAAGAAGGTGGGTAATTCAATGGACTGATTAATATTATTAGTAGAGCAAACTTTGGGGAGAAAGGATGGATTAGTGCGAAGGGATACTCTGTCAGAGTGGAAAATTAAATAAGGGTGTTTAATAGAAAGAGCCTGAAGCTCCGACACTCGCCTAGCGGATGTAATGGCTACCAGGAACAGAGTTTTCCACGATAAAAATTTCAATGGGCAAACTGAGGCTGGTTCAAAGGGGGGCAACATCAATTTAGAAAGTAAAAGGTTCAGATTCCACGGTGATGTAGGAATTCTAACTGGTGGTCTGATATGAAAAGACCCTTTTAAAAAAGCTTTACAAAGTCTGTGAGCCATAATAGGCGCACCACATTCTTGCACATGAAAGTTAGAAATGGCAGCCAATTGCACTCTTAAAGTAGCAGGAGAAGCTCCTTCATGAAACAATTCTGTCAAAAACTCCAAGATCTTGTTCAACGGAGCTATAACAGGGTCCAAATGATGTGAATTAGCCCAGAAGACAAACGTTTCCATTTACTGGTGTAGGTTTTTGTAGTGGAAGCTTTATGAGAAGCCACTAAAATATTCTGAACCGCCGGTGTAAGGGAATCAGACCTGGCTAGAAAGGGAAGCGGAGCAGCCAAGCTGCTAGATGGAGTGATTCGAGAGATGGGTGAGGAACTCCTGACGAGTGAGTCAGT
Source organism: Protopterus annectens (assembly GCF_019279795.1). NCBI lineage: Eukaryota > Metazoa > Chordata > Ceratodontiformes > Protopteridae > Protopterus > Protopterus annectens. The sequence continues at coordinate 398,416,795 of NC_056743.1, read as the reverse complement.
AGATCTGGCTCTGGGTCCAGCATCCAAGGTCCCCGAATGCGGTGATGCAAGAGAAAGGGGAACCAAATTTGACGAGGCCAGAATGGGGCAATGAGGATTATCGTCCTCTGAAGGTTGTTGGCTTTCTGCAGAAACTTTGCAATCAGGGGGAATGGAGGAAAAGCATACAGGAGACCCGGGGGCCAATCGTGCACCAGCGCGTCCCTGGGGACTTCCCCTGGAGGGGGTAATAGGGCAAAGTAGCTCCTGCATTTGGCGTTCATTGGAGACGCAAACAGATCGCAGGAAGGCTGGCCCCACTTGCAAAATATCATGTTCGCAATTGACTGTTTGAGGGACCACTCGTGAGGCAACAGTATTGCTCTGCTCAGCCTGTCGGCTATGACGTTGGATGACCCCGGGATGTGCGTTGCGATCAGAAAGCGACCCGTGGACTCCGCCCATTGCCAAATTCTCATGGCCTCTCTGCATAGTTGATAAGACCTGGTTCCCCCTTGCTTGTTTATGTACCAGACTACGGACATGTTGTCTGTCTGAACTGCAATAGTCCCTAGAGGAAGAAGGGGAGCAAAGTGTTGCAACGCTAAAAACACTGCCCTCAACTCCAGAACATTGATGTGCAGATTGTACTCCAGATTGGTCCATTCGCCTTGGACTGTCTGTCCCTGAAAGATGCCCCCCCACCCTATCAGGGAAGCGTCCATGGTTATCGTCGCTGACGGTGTGGGTAGCACAAATGGTCTTCCGCTGGAAAGGTTGCAAGTCTGAAGCCACCAAGTTAGGTGTGATTTGCATGTGTTTGTTATCAGAATTTCGTGTGTCAGAGGTAGCTGTTGGAATGACCATTGTGCAAACAGCAGCCATTGTAGAACTCTCATGTGCAGTCTTCCCAATGGTATCACAATGAGAGAAGCTGCCATGAGACCCAAGACCTTCAGAACCAGTTTTGCCGGGGATTTTTTGGACGACAGAAGGAGAGAAATATTGTTTTGAAGTGCGACTATCCTTTCTGTAGGAAGCCTTAGAACCAAATGATGCATATCTAATTCCGCTCCTATGAATAAGATATGCTGTGATGGCTGTAGTAAAGATTTTTCGAAATTTACGGAAATTCCGAGGTGAATACAAAGTTGTAGGGCGTAATCCCTGGCCTGTATCAGCTGACGCCTGGTGGTGGCAGACAGGAGCCAGTCGTCCAGATACGGAAACACCTGGAATCCTAGGCGCCTCAGATGAGACGCTACCACTGCCATGCATTTGGTGAAAACCCTGGGGGCTGAGGTCAGACCAAAGGGCAGGGCTCGAAACTGGTAGTGACTGGCTCCCAGCCGGAAGCACAAATGATCCCTGGATGCTCTGGCCATCTTGATGTGGTAGTATGCGTCCTTCAGATCTATTGAGCACATCCAGTTGTCCTTCTGAAGGAATGGAAGGATCGATTGAAGCGTGACCATTCGGAACTTTTCCTTCTTGACAAAGGTGTTGAGGTTGCTTAGGTCCAGAATCGGCCTCCAGTCCCCTGTCTTCTTTGGAACTAAAAGAACCTTGAGTAAGTCCCGAATCCTATTTGGTCCGCTGGGACTGGTTGGATGACTCTTTTTTTCTAGCAGCTTTGAAATTTCTATAGCTGCTGGGTCTCGCAGATGGGGTGGTACATCTGGGAGTTTTTTCTTTGGAATGGGGGTGGATAGGAATGGAATTTTGTAACCTCTGGTAACAACGCTTTTTACCCAGTTGTCTGTAGTAATGTTTTGCCAGGCCTGAGGGTATAAAGCTAAGCGACCCCCGACTGCCTCCAGAGCAGGACAGTCAGGCCTCCTCTCAGGAGTGCTGGAAAGGTTTACCAGGGGGGGTATCCCTGTCACCTTGGTTTTGCGGACCCCCTCTGCCGCCAGGGCGGCGTCTTCCACCTCTGCCCCCTCCTCTGCCTCTAGAGGGGGCATCACCCTCTGTGCCTGGGAAAGATCCTTGGGGTTTTCGAAACCACATTTTCCCACCACGTTGCCCTTTGGGGTACGGTCTGGAATGGGTGGAAAAACGGACTCCGACAGCAGACAGAGTCTTTCCCTCCTGTTCACACCGGGTAAGGGTCTCCTTTACTTTAGGGCCAAAAAGTGTGGCACCAATAAATGGGGCGTTAGTAAAGGAAGACTTGAAGGCTTCCGCAAATGAACATAAGCGCATCCAGGATTGCCTACGAAGAGCAATCGCTGAAGCCACTGCCCTACTCGATCCTTCGGCTGCGTATGATATCAGCCTCATGGATGAGTTAACAATGGATGTAAGGGTATTTAGATGTGCCGAAACTTTCTCTGAGACCGCAGCATCTGTAGTACCCTGGAGGGTATCTCCCAACTCTTTGACTAGATCCCTCTGTAAGCGTGTAAAATGAGTCAAATAGTTCAGGGACCGCATATAAAAAGCCGCTGAACTAAAAATGCGCTTCCCGTATCTGTCCATAGTCCTAGAATCTCTGTTAGGCGGATGGACAGATGAGGAAGACTCCGACATCTCCTTTTTCGTGGCCGCTGCCACCACCATGGCGTCCACTGGAACTCCTTTAGTGAGGTAAGCCTTGTCTTGGGGTGCAGTGATGTACTTATTAGGCTTCCTAGGGACCGGTTTCACCATGTCAGGTGTCTCCCATGCCCTTCGAGCAATCAACTCCATTAACTCATCGAAGGGCGGAGTGACCCAGGAGGAGGAAGGGCGAGCACCAAATGCCTTCAGCAAGACTGACTCATCCTCAGAAGGGGGAAGGGACTGCCAATCACCTCTCTGCTTCAGGATCTCCAAGATGTCAGAAAAGGAGACATCTTCTGAAGGTGACTTTGGGGACCCTTCTGACTCATCCAAGTCAGTATCGGATGTTAAAGATTCCTGTGGAGAATCTAAGTGTCTCCTCTTACACAATCTTTTCCTAGGGACCTCTTCGGGGGGGGCATCCGAAGAAGCCTCCGAGGAAGAGGGGGCACCCTCCAGGGGTGGCTGAGACACCGGTGCTCGACGCTTGGATGTGGCCGTTGGTGCAGAGGAAGATAACGGTCCTTTATGGGGAGGAGAGGCTGCTTCTACTGACGTGGTTGTCTGGGTAGACAACACCTTCCTCATGAGATCGAAGGCCCCCGGGTCCCGAGTCGAAGAATCTCCCGGTTCCGAAGAAATGGGAAGAATCCCTGAGACAAGCACCGAAGGCATCGACCCCGAGGACGGAGCCGAATCGATCCGCGCCGAGGCCCCGAGGGGAAGAGTCGGAACCGAAACGTCGGTTCGACTCTCGGCCCCGGAACCAAGGACAGATCGTCGGCTCCGAGACTCCGGTACCGGATCCGACGGAGTCGAGGTGAAAGGAGCAGACCGAGAAAAGGACGGTTCTGGCCCCGAGGGCTCCACAATCAGTAGATCAACCTCTTCTGGCTCCAAAGACTGGACAGGTCTCGGAGGAGGAATGGATGGAGATAATGGAAGGCCTTCAAGTTTCGACACCAACTGGGTGGAAACCGAAATAAGCTTGGATAGGGCCGAATGTTCCAATAACTTCTGCACCACACGGTCCACATCGATATCGGAGAGCTTAGAAGAACGGGTCGAAGGAACCGAAGACAGAGCCGACCTCAATAGTGTCGAGGGAGGGAGCTCCATCACCGGTTCCAAGACTCGAGGCTCGGGAACTGACAACAGTTGAACACTCGGCCCCAAAGTCTGTGGAACCGGTGATCTAACTTTAGTCGAAGAGCTCGGAGCCGATGACTTGGGCTCTGACGTCTTCGATTCCTTCGAGGACTTGGATGCCTGGTCAGAAGCATCCAGAGCCTCCTGAAAGGAAGGTTTTAATAAACCCCTGTCCATTAATTTCCTGCGCCTATCTGTCATGACCCTCCCACTGAAAGAATGACAAATAGAGCAGTCTTCTTGCAGATGGAGAGGGCCAAGACAGTAGACACAGGAACTATGGTTGTCAGTTACTGACATTTTTTGCCCACATTGGCAACGCTTGAACCCTGATTTTGCCTTTCCAGACATGTCAAGTAAGTAGAAAATAGTCAAATCCAGAAAAAAAGTCAAGTCCGGTAAAAATTGTCAATCCAGTAGAGAAGTCAAATCCGGTTGTCAAATCCAATAAGGGGTGGTAGGCCCCAAAGAGAACTCTGACTAAGATTTATAACTTTAACGGAACCGAGATTCCCTTATACCTAACCACACTCACACAAATTATTATTAAACAGGTTATAACACTAAAGTACCAGAGAAAAAACAAGAATAAAATTCTAAATCTTATCTGAGGTGCTCGAGCTCGACCCAGTGATGCGAACGCTGCAGCGGCAAACTAGATCTGAGGTAAAGGCAGAGGGGGATTGTGGGTATTAGGTGATCTCGAGCTTCTTCTCGATGCAGAGCTTGCAGGCGGCCGACACAGAGCCGAGGATCGGCTCCGAACCCATGTGTAAGAACAAAGGCGAGATTGAACACTCTCACATCTTCTTTTATTGTGCTCTCTGTAGTTTACATATTACTGAAAAAAATATTTTTTTGGCTTTCACAGAAATGCTTCTCTCACTAGCATTCGGAGAACAATTTTTTTTATATTTCTCAGTGAACAACATATACTGTACAATTTCTGATAACACAAATGTCCTCTTTCACATTACTCAGGTGACAACTGTTGTTTATTAACATGTGAGTAGTACTGATGCTCTTAAAAATACTGATTCTAGTGCTTGAAGAAGCCCTTTATTCAGGAGAATATGATGTTCTTCATGTTTCACTGTTGCAGTCATCACCTGTGGGTTACCCCTGCTGGGTGGCCCTCGGTCAGCCCGAATACCAGAGTAAAGGATTTCACTCCTGCATTGGCTGCAGGTCACCTGAGACTGACATCAAGTTGTCAGGGCTATAAAGAGAGAGGCAGCCAATGCCATTACATTAGTCTTTCTTGCCTTGGAGCCTAAACCAGAAGCAGTTTGTGAATGCATCGATCGACCATTGCCAGAGTGAGGGAGAAAACTACTAAAGCTAAGTGCCCTGTTGGGGATTCTTTTCTTGCACATAAACAATGTCCGAGAAAGTAAATAACTGTCTCCACTGTGGAAAACAAATATTACACTGAGACTTTCATAATCTGTGTGTAACTTGTTTAGGCCCAGACTACGACATCCCCGGATTTCGGTTCTGTGCCCTACTTAACACTAGGACCATCCATAGAAGAGCTGATTTTGTAGCTAGGCATTTCAGGGAGAGTAGTTACCAACACAAAATGGCGTCCATTGGTCTGTCTACTGTGGAAATTCCTAAAAAGAGAAAAGAAAAGGAAAGAGAGAGACCACAGAAGGTTAGGCCCACAGACAACTCAAACCTGAAGTCAGCCAGCCTACCGTTCACCAGCACAGTGGAACTCAGGTGCATACACAGCCCCTGATGACAGCTGTACAGCCATCACAATCCTCTACGGAGAAGCTTTTGGAGTCCGGTACGCCACCAGATCAGTTTCTCCTTCCAAATTGTCAGTTGCCAGCCCCACGGTTGGGTCTGGAGCAGCTTTGCAGGCACCATCTTCCAAGGTGGCCTTTTGGATGACCAACGCCAGACAAAGACCGGCCACGCCACCAGCAAAAACTGCACCTAAGCCCATTGAAACACTGAGTCCTAAGAGTAAGGCCACTCCTAGGATCACTCCTTCCTCGGTGCTCAGTCACCAGCTACCTACCACCCAACCTGTCCAATCCCAACAGTTACTTAGAATGGCTGAGGATTTATCTCCCTCATCAGGGGTAACCAGTCTGCTCAAGCTTCCCCAGCCAAAAGAAAAAGGGACTTTTCTCCAGAGGTACTTTTAGAGGCAGAGTCAGAGGACTCTGAATTTTTGGACTCAAACACTGAACAACAGCCCCTGGCAGCCTTTGAGGATTCAGATGCTGGGAAATCCATTCCTTCTGCATCCCCTCCTGAGGACCTCTCATTTGGGGAGACCTTAAATTCCCTCAGAGAGCATTTCCATTAGGAGGCTCAGGACTACCCCCAATCCAAGAAGAGATTGAGAGAGTTCCTGGACTTGCCATAACACAAGCCCTTAGCCATTCCTCCCATTCTGGATTTGGTGGAGGATGCCCTCCTGGAGTCTGGTCTCACCCTTGATGTCCTGCCCCCTGCACCCAGTAAGCCTGATAGGTATTACAGGGTGCCAGATACCCATACGTATTTGTTCAAAAACCCTGCAGCTGACCCAGAGGTCATTACTCAAGAGCCCAAGGGTGCTAGGGCCAGTTCCTCCAAAAATCCAATACCCTCTGACAAGGAGAGCAGAGCCTTGGACCAATGGGGCAAAAAGGTCTGCACTTTGGCTACCCTAGCCATTAGAGCTCTCAATTGCCAATTTCATATGCTTAAATACCAACAGAACAGACTGGAATTATTAAAGCAGAACATTTCCACCTTACCAGAGAGTACTACCACCAGAGAACTAGGAGATCTGATTCACTCCAGCTCTCAAGTGGCCAAGCATTCCCTGCATTGGAGATTTTTATGCTTTGGAAGCTTCTAGTAGGGCTGCAGTTTCTGGATCATTCATTAGAAGGCATGCATGGTTGAGAGAGCAACCTTTGCCTGATCAGGTTAAATCAAAACTTCTGGACACCCCCTTGGATAGGGAACAGTTGTTTGGCCCTAAGGCAGAGGACACAATTAAGAAAATGGAAGACAAGACCAAGTCAATGCAGACAGTCAAAGTCTTCCTGCAGGTACTAACCCCCAGATTCAGCAGGAACTTTCCTACCAAGCACTGGTCCTTTCCTGCCCAAGCAAAAGCTCTGCAAAGGAAAGGACACAGCGATAGGCCCTCCAGGCAACAGCAGCAAAGCCACCAGAGGCCTAGACAGTGGACCTCTACTATGCCTAGACAAGGGAGTTCTAAGTCAATTCCCTACCCTAAGGACTCACAATGACTCCCCCTCACCCCTCTGCCCCCCACCCACAGGCTAGGAGAAAGGCTTTCCCTATTCTTAAGCAAGTGGCAAACCATCACAACAGATTGGTGGGTCCTAAACATCATTCCCCAAGCGTACAGATTCACTTTCATAGAGAACCCCAGATTTTAGTGTTTACAGACATACCAGCAACTCAGAGGACAGAGGCCATTTGCCAGATGTAAAAACTCTGTGCTCAAGGAGCAGTGGAGCCAGTACCAGAGGAACAAGCGGGAAAAGGTTTTTACTCAAGGTTGTTCCTAGTACCCAGAAAAGAAGGCACCTGGCACCCTATTATAGACCTATCCACATTAAGTCTGTCCATCTTAGTGCCAAAATTCAAAATGCTAATCCTTCAAAAACTCATGCCAGTCTTGCCACCAAATTCTTGGCTGATGACCCAAAATCTGAAAGATGCCTACCTCCATATCCCCATAAGGGAGCCCTGCAGGAGTTTCCTACGCTTTGGAGCACTTTAAGTTCTCTGCTCTGCCCTTTGGCTTATCTGCTGCTCCCAGAGTCTTCACCAAGTACCTGGCTCCTGTCATTGCCTTTTGCAGACAGCAAAACATACAAATTTACCCCTATCGGGATGACTGTCTCATCCAGGCGGACACCAAAGAGAAACTCTTGCAGGATCTTACCTTTGTCCAAACCCTCCTAACCTCACTGGGATTTACCATCAACAGGTAAAAATCCCAATTCCAGCCCACAAGACAGATAAACTTCTTAGGAGCTCTCCTGGACGCATCTACTCAAAGAGCCTTCCTCTCTCCAGAGAAGCAGAGCTTTCTCCCCCTCTACTTTTCTCAGCTAGCTCGCAGAACACACCTCACTGCAAGGAGGTTCCTGCAAGCATCAGGGTACATGGCATCCTGCTGGTGCCTTTGGCCAGGCTCCACATGAAAAAATTACAGTGGTACCTCAGAAACTTATGGGGCCAGCACTCAGTCACTGGAACACCAGCTGCTTCATTGGTACCTCAGAAACCTGTGGTGCCAACACTCAGTTACTGGAGCACCAGCTGCTTCTGATTCCATGCTTAAGAAAGGAACTTTTATGGTGGGCAGAAGTCTGTACCATCACCCTTCCTCAAGGCCAGACCATCACCACTGATGCCTCAGACAGAGTCTGGGGGGCTCACTTAGGAGATGTGCACTTAGGGCATCTGGGAGCAGGGAGATCTAACCCTCCATATCAACCTGAAGGAAATGCTGGCGGTACACAGGGCTATAATAGCTTTCAAGGTCCACCTCAAACCAGGGGTGCTCTTGATCAAAACAGACAATACCACAGTCATGTGGTACATCAACAAACTGGGGGTGAACACACTACTACCCCATTTGTCACCTAGCTATGCTTATCTGGCAGACAGCTTCAATGAAGGGACTACATTTGATAGCCCAGTACATTCCAGAAGAACACAATACCCTGGCAGACCACCTCAGCAGAAGTGTCTTGAACCCCCATGAGTGGCAGCTGTGCAAGAGGACTTCCTCAGCATCATACACCTCTAGGGGGCGATGGAGGTAGACCTCTTTGCAACAATAGAAAACAGACAGCTGACCAGGTTCTGCTCCGGGGAATTCCACCCACTAGCTTGGAAGGTGGACGCCCTCTCCTTTCACTGGGGCAACCTGTTTGTGTATGCCTTCCCTCCCTTGCCACTGATTCCCAGGGTACTTCTAAAGATCAGGGAGGAAGGGCCAAGGGCTATACTCATTGCCCCAAACTGGCCTAGGCAACATTGGTACCCCTTACTCCTCAGCCTACCCAAGGAGCTACCCATGAGCCTGCATTTCAAAGAAAAGCTGCTAACCCAAGAAAAAGGGTCAGTACTGCATCCAAATCTTCAAACACTCAGCTTATCTGCATGGCTTATATCCCAGAGGTGGATATCAGGCCACCTTTGAGTAAGCAGGTTCTGGATATCATTAAGGAAGCCAGGAGGCCCAGCACCAGGAAATCATATTCCACAAAATGGAAAAGACTTACTGCCTGGTGCCACAATAAGGGTGAAAACAGAACCCATGCCACTCTCACTTTGGTTCTGGACTACCTGGCGGAGATCATGCAGAAGGGATTGTCGTACTCTTCTATCAAAATTCATGCCTCAGCTATCTCTGCTCATTCCCCTACAGAGTAACCTGTGTTCTCCCATCCCCTGTTAAAACAATTCCTTAGGGGACCTGAACTTTGTCCTAGAAAAACTGACTTTACCTCCTTTTGAACCAGCTGCCTTAGAAAAGATGAAGCACCTCTCTTGGAAGACTGCCTTCCTGCTGGCCATAACCTCTGCCAGGAGGGTTTCTGAGCTGCAAGCTGTCATGGCCATTGAACCTCTCATTGTTTTCCATGCAGACAGAGTGTTAGAACCAACCCCTCATTTATGCCCAAGATGGTATCTGATATGGCCATTGATCAGGCTATCCATTTTCCTACCTTCTTTCCAAACCCACAAAATAGGGGGGAAAGGATTCTCCATACATTAGATGTGCACAGACAGCTTAGATACTATCTGGAAAGGACCAAGTCTTTCAGAAAGACTGACCAGCTGCTGGTCAGCTTCACCCTAGGGGTAGAGGGGAAATCTATATCCTAGCAGACCATTTCAAAATTGATATCACACTGCATCCATTTTTTGCTACTCCTTTCATGGGAAGATACCTCCCAAATCAGTCAGAACCCATTCTACTAGGGCAGCATTAACCTCCACTGCTTTTCTTAGAGGCACCCCTACTAAGGATATTTTAGAAGCTGCCACCTGGACATCAGTTTACACCTTCACAAAACACTACCAATTGGCTATTTTCTCCAAATGCAAGGCAGGCTTTGCTTCAGCAGTCCTGCAGCGCATTGTGGCTTCCACTTAAAAAGCTGTGCAAGCCTAGACTGTGGCTCCTTCCCTTCCTTCCTACCATCCTACTTTTCAGCTTTGGGGTTCTTCCCACAGGTGATGGCTGCAACAGTGAAACATGAACATAGTACTAAATGTAGATGTTCGAGTATATTCACTGTTGCAGTCTTGTTTCCCTCCCACTTCCCCCTCTTTATTTCCATCATAGCTAATGCCCACAAATTGCCCTCCTTCAGGCCTTCTTGGCAGGGCTCCTATAGGTTGGGGGCAAGAAAAACTGATGTAATGGCGTTGACTGCCTCTCTTTATAGCCCTGATGACCTGACGTCAGTCTCAGGTGACCTGCAGCCTACACAGGAAGGAAATCATTTACTCTGGTATTTTGGCCGGCCCAGGGCTACCCAGCAGGGATAACCCACAAGTGATGACTGCAACAGTGAATACACTCGAACATCTACATTTATGGTAATTGTACACAACTACTTTTTCCTTATTCATTCATTAGACTGTATGTATGTAAGGATGAATGCATGAATATAAAACTGAGCAAGCAATGTGTACTCATTTAGGTTACTGAAACAAGAAATTAAAAAAGAACCCGAGTGGACCTCAGCCAAACCTGGATACTTTATTCAATCTCAGTTCTGCACATTCATCTTTTTGAAGACTTGAAGTTTAAAAAACGTTTATTGTAACCGTTTTGCCATCATGTTTTTCTGAAGAAACTGAGTACCTGGTGAAAACCACACAGATCTAAAGACAGCATACAAATTTCACATAGACAGTGACTAAGTGTGAGTATTTTCCTAATTAATTTCAGGTGTTTTGCTCTGGGAATGTTGATAGTAGATGGCTGCACTTTAGAGAAGAATCCTATAACCTTCGGGACAACCACAGTGATGCTAATTACCTACAAAGATCATATTTCAAAACTAACATGGGGAAAAGGCTTTGAAAAGATTTGTTGCTTCAGCTATGTAGAGCCACATCTTAAGAGAAATAGGATAAGTATGGCCACTTCAGGACTAAACTCAAGGAGCATCTACTTACTGAAAGTGAATGTACATAAAACAAAGACAATGGTTAAATCATTAAACTTGCATTAAAAGTTCCTTAACATATTACATTTAAATTCCTGTTTTTAAAAGCAGTCCCTGCATAAATGCATTGTTTCTACAAATGATTTCTTAGTTGTGTTACCAGTAGTTATTGCATCACTGTCAGTCCCCCATATATATAAATGTGTATACATCTCATTTGTTTTATGAGCCTGGATTGTGTCTGAAAAGGGTCAGTAGACCAGCCCACTGACCCAGTTGTCAAATAGAAATAAATAGCACACTGACACACTTATTAATGCAATACAGAACGTGGTTAGACACACTCAGAAATAAAAGACAAAAAAAAAATGACTCTGCATTTCTAATGCCAAGTTAGAGATGTAGAGACCTTAAGAAAAACTGCCACAGTACTGATAAACTTTCAGTGTGACAACATTAACTGTCAGCTTGTCATGTGAACAGTTTAAGCAGTTTACTACCTCTGTTAGTTCCTCTTTTTGTAAAAAGAAAAGCAGGCCAGGAAGTTTTAGGTCACTTTCTTGGAAAGTAGCCAGGCTATTTTTAAAGTACATATAATTATGTGTAGACATGCAGTATGATTGGGTAGCGTTGCTGTTTCTTCACCAGGGAGGAGTGTTACATTTTGATTTGTAATTGCAGTGGAGTCTGTACTGTTAAGCTTTCTGTACAAATCCTCTTTCTAGGTGCTTGTTTACAGGATAGGTGTGGCAGGTTAAAGTGACCTTTCCTGCCATGAGGCTCTCAGAAGAGAGTCCAACAGCAGCAGGAGAAACACAAAAAGATGACTTACTTTTGTAGGATCACATGATGGATTAGTTTCTGTAATGTCACTGAAACCTGTATCTCAGGCTTTACAGATTTGTATTCTATGATGTAGCACTGTTAGCACATTAATAAAATATTCATTCCTTGGTATTTAAATACTACTTAGCTTTATAGACTCAGTACCATTCAGAACTGTGCCCTAATTTGTGTTCCTGTCATCCAGAGAATGTCTAATTGGTCTTTAATTCTGTAACCAAGCAGAGTTAAGCATTATTACCATAAATTAAACTACAAACTGTAGTGTACTTATATTTGTTGTATCCTTCTAATGTTCCTAAATCTGTGTGCACAGTCTTACAAGGGTGACAGGTACACAGATGTCAAGATTGTGCACTATGACTAAACAGCACCAGGAGTGAAAAGCATGTCTGCAAGCCTATTGTAACAGTAATACAAGCCTACTAATAACATCACCAGTGTACATTAAATAATAAGTAATTTAAGTGACCAAACTATATTTAACATTTAGTACGAGACCAGCATATACCATTATGCAAACCATATTATCCTAATCACCAGTTCCTCAACAGTGTAGTGTGATTAACTCATTCCCTCCAGTAGAGCTTTTTTGAGTGTGTACCTTTAACTGCCAGTGGGTGTGGCTTCAGCCTTTAAAAAAATGAAGTTATCACCTCACAGTTCTAACAAATGCTCATTAACAGAGTTCAAATATCAAAACAATTGTGTTTGCCATCATGTATGCTTCAAGATAAAACCTTCTGAAACCTTGTGTGTAACATGGTTTTGGAATTATTAATGCAAATATGAACAGGCAATATCTGACGTCTAGAGGAGCAGTAGGAGGTACCTGCAGAAATGCCTGGAGAATGTACAGTTACAATTAATTATGAGGGTCGAGATGCGTTCCGTTCTGATCCTGGAGTAATCCCAACATTTTCTTGACCTGGGCTGCTCATCTCATTTTTATTTAAGAACCATTAATACACACAGTAAACTGTATGATTTTAGCTCTAAAATACATGCCTGAAGGTGAGCAGATGAGGATGTCAGAACATGCAGATCACTGCACCACCAGAGACATGTCATCCACACAGACTACAGGTTCACTGTAGCTTCACATTTACCTGTTTTAGGAAGAAACTAAATTTGATTTTGGCACAGGTGCTATCTATGCAGGTCTCGATTTTGTGTAGTTGGAGGTTCTGGAGTGAAAAATAAGTGTGACATTACCTGAAACAGGATTCAGGTCAAAGTTCTATTGCAACACAGCTTTACTAAGGGACTTCTAATTAAAACCCAACAGATATTCCCTCATAAGGTGATATGGACAGCAGTAGAGCTGTATAATTTCCTGTGTGTTCTTAAATAACTGATCTGCTTCAGTGTACAAAGAATACCTCTGGTGAATGGTGAAGGGGGGGGGGGGTTAAAACACACAAGTATGTAATGATCCACAATAAATAATGGTCAGTTTCCACAGCTTTCTCAAAGCATACCGGTTTTGTATAGCAATTAGTTTTATTTCATATGTAATCTATGTTTATTAAGAAGAGCTTATATCTACAAAATTTTTGGCAAACTAAGGTAATTTATTAGTGTTGTATAATTATTTCTAGGAACCCATTTTCTTATCTTTATTTTGTTGTTTATTGTCTTTAGTTCTGACTCCAGTAGATCATGTATCTGAGCTTCCAGATTTCAATTGCAATTATTGTTTTAAAAATATTATTAGATTTAAAAGCCATTAACAGGCCTCATCCAGTTATATGATTTTGAGTAAAGATATAACTTCCCCAGTCTCTCATCATATTCTGTTTTCTCCAGCTCAATAATCTTTTTAGCCAGGCTTTTTTAGGGTATTCTCAAATTTTCTTAATTCTCGTTTTAATGCTGATTTGTAAAGAGTTCTTAAGCAATCCATCTTTCTTCTATCTGAAGTTTTATATAAAGAAAGAATACGTTAATGTCCACTAGACTTGATTGAGCCCCATATATTTTGTGATTCCTTTATATTCGTCTGTCGTCTTATTTACGTGATCACTGAAATCAAGTCCTTTCAATCAGTAGTTTATCATTCAACACATCTTTTCTTATAAACATAATTTAGTGCATACTTTTATTATAGTTGTATTTCTAAATTGTTTATATCTTTATGCTTACCTGATTTTAACACACAAGATTTTTTAAATGTTATGTATATTTTATTATTTATTTATTTATTTATTTATTTATTTATTCTTTGTTGACTGGATTTATCCCACAAGGCTAGAAGACTCTTTTCAAGGGAGACTGAAAGTGATATTTATACTACTAGGGGAAATTTGGTCAGGACATCAGGGGAACTTCCCCTACTTTTGGTAGTCAGGGGAAGAGTTTGTGTATTACACATCCTGACTTCTTGTTTCCTGTCCTGACGCGGAGGCAGCCAGGAGGAACAGGGAAAAAAAACATGGCTGATTCAGCTTTTGCTGAAACTGAAGTGAAAGTTGCTGAAAATGTAGTTGAAATGATAGAATCACTACCAAGAGTTTTTTCTAATGATGTGGGTACAGAAAAAACAGTGACATTGGAGGAAAAGGAGATTGTAGCTGAAACAAAGATGGATTCAGAGGAAAACTTTCAGAGGAGATTGTTTGAAGGAGGGACAGTGACCTCTGAAAAATACTTAATTACAGCCTTCCAATTGTGTGTGTGTGTGTGTGGGGGGGGGGTGCAGGATGATTAATTGGAATAAATGGTAAACCAAAATGAGCCAGAAAATAGAGCAGAAATTTCATCGAGCGACATCATGGAAAAAATAGAAGAAGAAAAAGGAGAAGAAGAGACTGTGCTAGAAAAAGTTCCAGGGACCAAAACATATGCACAAACTCCTGGGGAAGGAACAAAGAAGAAATAAAAGAAACAAAAAAGTATACGGTACATGTGAGTTGTAAAAGTATGAGGTTTTGGACTCTGTCATAACACCTCCAGTGTCAAAGCAAAAGAGGTAAGAGCATTTATTTTAATAGAGAGACTTTTTTGACTTGATATTTGAGACTGAACAGGCCATGGAAAATTGTTTTGGGTGCATATGAACAAAAGAAAAATATTAATCCATGGTCAGAATGTGGTGCAAGCTTCCTACAGACAAAAAAAAGATGATACATTTTAGAATGGAAGTTGAAGCAAAAGAACTGAAAGAGCATTTGGTATCTGTATGTAAAGAAATTGTGGACACTACAAAAATATATGATGAAAGAGCACTATGGACTGTGGAGGATGGGAATGTGGAGTAATACTGAAAATGGAAAACGATAATGTTATGCATGTACCTAATATTATTACTGTTCATGGTAATAAGGGTTTTGTGAAATACAGGGGTCAACCAAATACTTGTTTTATGGAAAAAATGATCATTTAATCAATCAATGTGGTACAAAAAGATATTTGTGTGGTAACACCGGGCACAATGCAAGAAATATGGCAATACTGGTCATTCATAGCTGGAATGTGAAATAAAATAAAAATGAAGTTATACAGGAGAAATAGAAGAATGTGTTATACAAGAAAATGTACAAAAATATGTGAAAAAGATGTGACTGATAGAGGTTGTACATGAAGTTGAAGAAAGTAACAAGGGAAAAAGAAACAGAGGAGACAAGTGAAGAAACTGACATACAGTAGGAAATAAAAAGAATTCTCTAGGGAATAGAGTTATGGAAAGGAAAAGAAAATTCAAAAATATGCTTAGAGAAAAATAAAGGAAAAGGATAAAAATGTTAAAAGCTGAAAATGGCTCTAAATGTGAGCAGTATGAAAAATCTTAAGAGAATAGGCATATTACAATGGTGTGCTGCAGTAGATGCACATATTATTGTTTTAGAAGATATCAGATTATTAACAGAGGAAGTAAGAATACAAACTGAAAAACATTGGAATTGTGTGGTACTTTGGAACATGGGGACAAAAACGTGCTCAGGCATATGTATATTATGTCAAAACATTAAAATATTAGCTGTAACCATAATAAAACTAGGGCAAATTACAGTAATAGACTTGCGATAGAAAAAATGTGTATAGAATTATAGCTTTATATGCATATGTAACAAAAAAAGAGAGTTGTTTAAAAATATTCTTGAATATATTTGTGTAAATATGGACATTATAGTGGTGGGTGATTTTAATTGTAATTTAAGAAAAATAAGAACAATTGTGATATTAAAATGGTTAAAGAAATTATGAGAAGTGGAACATTAAGTGTATGGGAGAATAATCACTGGATCTACAAAAGGAATGAAATTAGGACAGAACTTGATTATTTTTAAATATCTGATAGTGTAAAAGTTAAAGAAAAAGGAATTAAATATGCTGGATTTTCGGATCATGTGGCAATATGGGTTAAAGTATAAGAAATTGAATATGTAAGAACAGGAAAAGGAATAAAGAGAATTAATAAAAAGGAATTAGATTTAGAAGAGAAAAATAACTTATGGAATTATGGAAAATCATATGAATATGAGAACGTTTTATGTTAATTGGAATGCTTGGTGGCTTAATTTTAAAGAGAAATATAAAGTGTTTTTAGAATGTATAAGGAAGAAAAGAAAAAGATATAAGATATTACGTCAAGAAACATTCAGAGACTTGTTAGAGAAGAAAAATTCATTTTATGAAAAAGAAAGAAATATATAAAATTAATCAAATTGAAATTAACAAAATTTATAAAAAAAATTAATAAAAAAAACTTGTTATATGAACAAAAATATTGTTTACAAGGAAAGAAAACGTAGCATCATATTTGAGTAAAATAATAAAAGAATGAAAAATAAGAGGATTAAAGTGTAAGGAAGGTAAGCAAATAAGACAGGAAGTAGGAATATACCAAATAATTAAAGAATATGTGTTTATTTTATTATTTATTTATTTGACATTTGTTTATCGGGGTGGACTGACTGGGTCTACAGAACCCATTTTCAGCAGAGGCCCGAGGAGAAAAGCTCCACATACAGTACAATACAAATACGGTATAATCCAGTACAATAAAGATAACATTAGAAATACAAAAGTAAGTTGAAAGAACAAACTGCTACAGGATGTTGAAATATATTACTACACATCTAGACAATTCTATACAGTTAAAACACTACAGACAATAATAGTCACTCTCACCATGCATGATGTAGATAGTGTCCAAAAAAAAAAAGTACGTAGGTAGTGCAGTGTGTGACATTGTCTGTTATAGTACATGTCAAATAGAATGTTAGTTTCAGTTAGGAAAATAGTAGCCAGAAAGTTTGAGCAGTAGCTTAAGGATATGGTATAGAAGCAGAGAAGGAGTTAGAAGAGCTTCAGTGTCTTGCAGTCTGTGAGGGATTGAAATGTGACAGAAGAGGAAGACCTGAGCATTAGGCAGGCTTTATGCAGGAGCAGAGCCATGTATTTTTTAGATGATTTTTTAAAGAGGCTTTGAAATGGGTTAAGCCAGGCACAGACCTGGTAGCTAGAGGTAGTGAATTCCAATGTATAGAGACAGATTATGAATACAGAGAGTGACCAGGTTTTCTTGTGCATTTTGAGATTGCTAAGAGATTTTTGTCTTCTAATTGCAGGGATCGATTTGTGTGTAAGGTGTGACTAGAATGGCTATTGCAGGGCAGGCAGTAGGCTTGAAAATAAAGTTGTGCAATATGGATCGCTGAATAAAAGCAAGTTGGTTGGAGAGTTTAATTCTAGGAGTGGTTTACAGTGGTCTCTGTGATATTTAGAGTTTGTAGCAAAGTTTGCAACTTTGTTGTAGCACTGTTCCAACTTGCTTAGGGTAGAATTGTGTTAAGTTAGTTAAGATAGGGACACCATAAAGAAGGGAGGGAAGGAAAAATGTTTTTGCAAGAGTAGTTTTGGTTGCTGCAGTAAAGAAATGTTTGTTTCTATATAAGAGTCCCAGTTTTTGATGAGTTTTCTTTATGTTCTGTTATATATGGGGGTCAAATGAAATTTTTTTTACCTAGAAGTTTGGCTTCCTGCACTATCTCTATGGCTGTATTGTCATATGCAAGGATGTTGAAATGATCAGTGACAGGGGAGGTGTTTTTGGGATGAAAGAGTACTAGCTTTGTCGTCTTTAGATTAAGAAAGAGTTGGGCATTTCTTAGCCAGGATTCAACTGCTGTAAAGGACTATTGAGTTTTTGAGAGTAGTTCTGGTAGTGACTGAGCAGTGCAGATTATGGTGGAATCATCAGCATATTGAATGAGGGTCCCAGGGTGAGAGGCAGTGTGAAGGTTCTGAAAATGTTGGAGTAGGGGTCCTAGGATGGAGCCTTGGGGGACTCCAGTAGGGTTGTGGAGAAAAGGTGAGAGTTTGTTGGACCAGTTCACTGCATGTTTACAATCCTTGAGGTAGCTCTGAAATAATTTTATTGTGTTATGTGAGAAGCCTAAGTTAGACAGTGTGTTCAAAAGTAAGGGGTGAGAAACTGTGTCAAAGGCCTTGGAGAGATCAAGGAATACTGAGGCTGTATAGCATCCGGCATCTCTGGCCTTGTTCACGATGTCTGTAAAATATAATAGGGCTGTAGCTGTACTGTGGCTAGGTCAGAAGCCATGTTGGGTTTTGGTTAAAAGATTGTTTTGCAACAGATATTGCATTACCTGCTGCTGGATACATCTCTCGAGAATTTTGGATATGGGTGACAAGATGGATATAGGACAGAAATTGGATGGATCAAAAAAGTTGCCTCCTTTGTGGATGGGGGTGATGCGAGATTATTTCCATATGGTAGCTACTTTTGATTCGGATAAAGACCTATTTATAAGGATACTGACTGGGTAGGCAACTGCGTTAGCAGCCAGTTTGCGGTAGTATGGGGGGAGATTGTCAGCTGAGGTAGAGCAGGGTTTTAGTTTTTGTAGCAGTTTCTTATTGGTGTCAGTGGGTATGGGCTGAAGTGCGAATGAAGTTTGTGTGACATTTTGTTGAGTAGGGGGGTTAGTAATGAGAGGGTTAGAAGTAGGTGATGACCTGGGGTCATGTCTGAATAGGTTGAAGGTGCAGAGATCCAGCATTAGGTGTGTTAGTAGATCTGAAATTAATTTTATGAAGTGCTTGTTAAAGTTTTTGGCTGTTTGTGATGGAGGGGTATCAGGTGATAGGGTGTGCTCTCCATTTCTTTCAGGATTAAATAGAGAAGATATGGAGTACCAACATTTACTGGAGTTGATTTTATGCTGGAATTAAAGCTGGGAATAATATGACTTCTTATCTCTGTTGATCAGTTTTGTCACTTTGTTACGTAGTGTTTTGAAATGAACATGATTTTGTTCCTTTTTGTTTTGTTTCCAGGTTGACCAGGCTCGGTCCCTTTGCTTCATCAGGTGTTCACATTCCTTAGAGAGCCATGGTGCTTCATCAGGTGTTCACATTCCTTAGAGAGCCATGGTGCTGGGTTCTTTTTGATTCTTTTCATATGAATGGGAGCTGGTGTATTAAGTATGTGAAGGAAGGTGTTATTAAATTATAGTACAGCATAATTAAGGGGAATTTGTTTAAGGAGTGTCCAATCTATGTCCTGTAGGAGATTGTTGAATTTATGCTGACAAAAATTAATTGAGTTCCTAACTGATTTTATAGTGTGTACTCTTAGTTGTTGGGAGTTTGTTCTAAGGGAGTAAGCTAGTAGATGATCACTCAAGGAACTAGGCAGTGTACCAGAAGAGAGGTAATTGGCTGGGTGGGATACTAGAATCCAGTCTAAGGTGGATTGGCAGGCAAGATCTTTGCTGTATCCTGTTGGAGCATTGATAAGCTGAGAAAAAACACAGATTTATTCTATTTGTGGGGGAGTCGGAAGCTATGGTTTGCCAATTTGTTTATGTCTCCTAAGATTATTGTTTCAGGGTTTATTGTTTGGGATGTCCAGAATAAAATATTTTCCAACACTGGTATATTGTTACCTGGTGGGATATATATTACTATTATGCAAATTCTTTTTGATGTATTGAGGTTCAAAAAGGAGATTAGTACCTCAGCATTGGAAAATATGGGTATATTACTGGTGTAGGGTATGATGTTGAGTGTAGAGGGATATAGAAGTGCTATTCCTCCCCCTTTTATTTTAGATCCATCTCTTCTGGTTATTGCAAAGTTTGGAGGTATTATTACTGAGTCTTACATTGGGGTGTAGCCATGTTTCAGTAAGGGGTTAATGTCAGGTTTATTTTGCTCAATCCAGGCATGCAGTTGGGCTATTTTATTACGTATTCTTCTAAGGTTAAGTGTAAGTATGTTTAAATCTTTGGGGTTACTCTTGTGGTTAGGATTAGAGGGTTGGCCAGGGTTAGGATGTATGTCTCCACATTTGAGTATATAGGCAATGAGGAATGGGTACCATGGGAAGTGTTTTTTATTCCTAGGTGAGGGTACTGGTGTCAAGTGTGGTTTCATAGGAGTTGAGGAGACCAGTTTGTGGCTTGAATAAAATGGGAGGGTATAGGGGAAAAACTGGGAGGAGATACATGAGAAGCTGTGTTGTTTATTGGTAGAGCGTTAGAGGAGGTTGTTGTGTATTGGTGTGGGGGGAATGTGAAGATATAACTGTAGTGAGGTTGAGAATTGAGAGTAAAGAGGCTAGGTAAGTTAGGAAATGTTGTGACTTCAGAGTGGGCTTTGATAATGTGGTTGGGTATTTTACCTTGCAGTTTGTGATGAGTGAGTGGGGAGATGTGATTGGTCAGTAGAAAAATTATGGTGCAATGCTAGTTTGTGTGTATAGTAGAAGAGAAGGTGGTAAGCCTGGAGTTAATTTGAAATAGTTGAGGTGGTGATTGTATTGTCATGGTAAAGTAGAGTAAGATGCAAAAAATTATGGTAGAGGGCATGTGCATTCAAGGTGATGGATGTAAGGGAGAGCAGATAAGTTTGGCTAAATAAAAGAAAGTAAGGTGTGCATGAAATGTGGGTGTGGAGAAGTTAGAGTTGTATATAATTGGGTCATAGGAATGAGGGGGAATGGTTTGCTTAGGATAAGAGTAGAGGTGCTGGGAGGGTGGGATATGGGGGAAAGGTAGGGGAGCGGAGCGAACGGAGTGGGAAGAACCTCCCCAGATGGTTTACCTCCATAAACAATCAGTGAGGTAGGATGTTCATGGATACAGACAAGGTGTCTAAACTCTAAATACTTGTCTCGAGTCACAGCATCTAATTTTATAGTTATGGCCTTTTCAATGTCTTTCCAGGGATATTTTTCACTGATAAGAGTGAAATATGCTGAAAGTGTTAATGTAGCTTCACCTTCAACACTAAAATGCGTCCACCCCAGGCGTCTCACCCTGTTCCATATAGTACCTGGGCATCCTACCCTGAAAAAAACATCAAGGAATCTTGAAAGAGCTACCAAGGGGTCCCAGTAGTGACTCCTGCAACTATTCTGCCACCCCTCAAGTCCTACAACTAGCTTCTCCAAATAGCTACATCTCATCCACCCCAGGCGTCTCACCCTGTTCCGTGTAGTACCTGGGCATCGTACCCTGCAAGAACCATCAAGGAATCTTGAAAGAACTACCAAGGGGTCCCAGTAGTGACTCCTGCATCTCTTCTGCCACCCCTCAAGTACTACAACTAGCTTGTATGTATCCTATTTGTGTAAATCATTTGTAATCCCTAATGGTTGTTATCTGACTCTGCATGCGCCTGCTAGCAGCCTACCATCTCCCTCCAAGCTCTCTAGGCTCCATCCCACCCCTCCCAGGCAGCTTGTGCCTTCACCTCAGACCTATGCTGTTTGTCCACTAGGTGGCAGCTTTTACTCACTACCAATTGCTCCTCTCTCCTAGCAAGTATAGCTTTTTTCCCTAACAACCTCCACTATCCTGCTTAGCTTCAAACCCCTGTGTATTTTCCTGCTTCTCTCTACCTTAGATACTTTGTGACCTAGTGCACATCCCCTGTGCCCCCTTACCTCGGGCACTGCTCTGTGCTTCACTGATTGTTTTCTGCTGCCCGCTGTTTCTCTGCTCTAACCCACTCTGTTCACCCTGAGGGCTCACTCCACCACCCCCTACCCCCAAATTCCACCCACCCCCAGTACTCTTAGCTTTATTCTTACCTTACCACACCCCCCTTAGCTTCATCATCCAGTTCCTTTCCTCTCCTCATTACCACTCCCTCACATAACCCTCCCACATACACTCTTACAGTTGCATCCCACCCTTATACCTACACCTTCCCCCTCTCTTCTCAGATTCCCAATATAACTCTAAACTTTATTACATACTCCCTCTATTTCCATAATAGCTCTATTACTTTACAACACATTAGTCCCAGTCATTACCATCAATTTCCTTTATAATCCATATTTCTCCCTCTTATAACCCCATACTTCTCTCTCTTTATAACCCATATTTCTCTACCTATCTCCCCTCTGACATGTTCTCCTTACATCACCAGATCCTCCACACCCCCTACCTACTTCTGCTACTAATTCCCTTATACCAAGCCACCTCTTATACCTCTTATGCCTGTCCAATACTACCAACTAAAACAACCTCCTTACTTACTCTCCTGTACCCTCACTCTCTCCTCCATTTCCACTCTATCTCCCCTTCCCTCATTCAATCCAACGCTTTGCTCCTTTTTCATCATAAAACCTTCTTCACTAAAGGCAAGATAGTGTCACCAACTCCTATCTTTAATTTTCCCAAATCTACTCCATGCAAGCCAAAATGGCTAAAGTGAGTCTTCTTTAATAAACTATTCCAAGCGGGTGACATACATCCCAACCCTGGTCCCATAACCTGTAACAACAACACTAACCGCATAACTTTTTCCACCTCTCTTAATACCCTAAAGATCTTCACAATAAACGCTCAGAGTCTTACCAATAAATCTCACCAATTCCACACCTGACTAAGCCATAACCAACCTGACATCCTAGCCATCTCTGAAACCTGGCTCAAACCCTCCATCTCCGACTCAGAAATTCTACCCCCTGGATTCCATATTCTCAGAAATTACCATGTAGGTAAAAAAAGTGACAGCACCACCTTAGTCTATTCGAATCTGCTCACCTTAATACCCCTCCAAATTCCAATCCCTCAATTCCAGAACACTGGCCTAACGGCTGGGCTACTAAAACTAAACAAGCACAAAAACATCTGCTTCATTGCCCTCTATATCTCTCCTGGTAATAATATATCAATACTTGAAGAAATTCTCCTGTGGGCTTCCACAAAAATTAACTATAAGACTTGCATCTTAGGAGATGTAAATATTGATTGGAACAAATTCAACAGCCCCTCTCCTTCCCTATCCATCAACCTCTACAACTTCACTCAGACTATCCTCTTTATCACCCAGCCTAACAAAATTAATCTCCCTGGATCCACCTTAGACTGGATCCTAGTCTCCAATCCTGATAAAATAACCAGCTCCGGGACTACTCCTGATACCATTAGTGACCATCTCCCAGCCTTCATTTATCGTTCCACTAACTCTACTCCATACCAACATCAGTATATCCTTACTCGCAATCATCGCAACTTCCACCCTACTACTTTCTCAAATATATTCAAACAAAGGAACTGGCATATTTTATACACCCTTCCCCTCGATAAAGCTATAGACCACTTTAGCTCTGTCTTCCTTGACACTTTAAACTCCATAGCCCCCCCTTAGAAACAAAAAAATCAAAACTAATACAGTTCCCTGGCTCTCCAAAGAGACCAAACAAATTATGCACCAAAGGGACAAACTGTGGAAACTTCACCAAAAAAAAATCTACCTAATACCTTGCTTCATTATAAACAGCTCCATAATCTCACAAAAAAAGCTAATCAACAAGGACGAAAAAACCTACTATATTAAGCTCCAGTCAAATAACTATAACAACCCTAAATAGTTCTGGAAGACAAACTCGCTTCTCCATCCAGGCTCAAAAACAAATCCCTGTCCCAACCCAAACAAAACTGACCTTGAACTAGGCTCTGAATTCAACTCCTTTTTCATCAAAACCATCTCTTCCCTCACACAATCTTTTCCCAACAATAACCCAGCTACCCATCACCCTACCCCCCTAAACCCACCAAATAACCTTCCTCCTCTGTTTGAGCTTAAATCTGTCTCCACAACTCTCATAAAAAACTCCTATCCAAACTTAAGCCCTGCTCTAATGCACTTGACAGCATTCCATCATCCTTTCTAAAACATGCTGCAGATGGCATTGCTCTTCCAATCAGTATCATAATAAACAGATCGATAAAAGAATCCTATGTCCCCAAACTCTGGTGCTCAGCCTTCATTCTCCCTCTCCATAAAGGAGGGAAAAATACCAGTATCTCAAATTATCGCCCCATTGCCTTACTCTCCCCTATTTCTAAAATCCTTGAAAAGTGTGAATCCACCTTCAACTTATGCCATTCCTGACCCATAATAATCTCCTTACACCTACATAGCACGGCTTCTGCCCTGGCCACAGCACCATAACCGCCCTAATTTCTTTCTTAGATACTGTCAACCAAGCCCGTGATTCAGAACAGCTAGTTTCTACTGTTTTTCTTGATCTATCCAAGGCATTTGACACTATCTCCCACAACCATCTTCTTTGGCATCTCTCAAACCTTCACATCTCACCTAAAAGTCTATCCTGGTTCTCCAGCTATCTATAAGACAGATCTCAGGCTGTCAAATGGAAAAACTCCATCTCTTCCTTCTTACCCATCCCTACCGGTGTCCCACAGGGATCCATCCTTGGACCTATGCTGTTTAACATCTTCATCAATAACTTCCATATTGCTATTCCCGACTCCAAAATTATTTAATACGCGGATGACTCAACCTTAGTCTGCTCTGCCAGTAACCTCCAAGAGCTGATGTCAAAACCCCAACCTGCTTTCTCAGAAACTGAAAACTGGATGCACCAAAACCACCTATCTCTTAATGCAAGCAAATCCAAAATTCTACTATTCCCACACACTAAGAACTATTCCTTCAATAAAAATGACTTCAAAATTCTTAGCCAAACCAATCACCTATAGAAGTCATCCCCTCCGCTAAATTGCTAAGTATAATAGTTGATGAACACTTAAAGTTCGATATACATGTACAACAAAACATTAAAAAGATCCACCAAAAGCTAGGTATGCTGTATAGGAACAATCACTTTCTCTCCAAATCAACAAGGCAAACTCTAGCCTCTACTTTTCTCCTTCCTTCCTTACTATATGGTGCTCCTCTCCTAACCAACCTATCCTCCTCCATTTCCTCCAAATTAGAAAGCTGCTACAATAAAATCTCTAAATTTGCCTCCAAAACCAAAAATTCCACTCATCACTGTCTCACTCTACAATCCCTGAACTGGTTAGAACTACCAAACCACCTAGATTACCTACAACTCTCTATAGCACATACTCTCATATTTCAGCCTACAAAATGCCCAACTCTAACATCCTTCCCCCCTATATTCCCAACAGAACCCTTAGATCTGAACATCAGAACTTAATAGCTGTCCATAAACCTAAACATCCTGCTGGCCAACTGCTCATCTCCTATGCTCTAGGCAAAAAACGGAATTCCCTTCCTCAGTCACTAAGAACCACCCCAAACTATGAAAATTTCAAGGCCCAGCTTTTCACACATGTGTCTGCTAAACAGAAATGCCCCTGCCTCCTCCCTCCATGAGCTTTGATCACTTCAAGCCACAAGAGTCTCCTCCTACTGGTACATAAGCCCTGTATACCTCCCTCAGGCACTTTCTTTCATCTCTATCAAATCTCCCTACAATCTCCCGCTGCTTTATCCCTCTTCCTACTTCTTCCATTCCCAGAGCTATATTTGCTCAACAACACATGTAAATGTTGTAAATACAGAGTACTTCTTTCTACTCAAATTGTGCATGTAAAGCATATTTCACTATCTATTGTGGATCCAAACTAATCGTGTCAAATATCAGTACAACCTTAACACTTACTCTCAGCAAATTTCTGCTTCCTATACTCAGTGAAAAAGCTTAATTTTAATCTGTTCTACAGAATTGTTATCTGGTACAAGGTTGTATTTCTTGTAATCATATTTGTAAACTACTAATGCATTCTCATACCTTGCTTGCATTTCTTGTAAATACTGTATTTAATTTTTTTTCTTGCAAATTTGGTATGTAAACTGTTTTTCTGTGTGTATGTAAACTTTAGATGTAAACTGTTTTTCAATGCATTCTCGGAGCTTTTCTCTCCGGGCCTCCACTGAAAATGGGCCAGGTTGACCCACTGAACTTCCCTGGTAATCAAACTGGAAATAAATAAATAAATAAATAACAGGCCTGTGAGTGTGGGTAAGTGGGAGTGGGGATATCCTTCCAGCAGATTCAACACTACAAAACAGTGCAAACTAGACTTAAATTAAGTTATTTACATATTGCCTCACATAGATTTAACTTTATTTGTTGCTTGTGTACTTCTTGCCAACTGCAGGTGAAATTCAGCTGTGGAAGTTCTTTATTTTGTGCGATATAAGTCTGACGACTGCTGCTGCTGCAGAAGGTACATGTGCTTGTTTCACTGGGAGGGAGAGAGAAAAAGTTAAGGATTTCTTGATGGTTGAACTAGTTAGGTACAGTACTATTTGTCTATACTCATCCTCCTTAAGTACTGTTTGGCAGACAAGAGTAGTGCACTATATTTCACAGTTGTGCATTTCAGATTTCTAGCCTTTAAACAGGACAGTAAGATTACAGGAGATATTCATATGTATCCAAGTTTGGGTTTACTAAAAACAAGGCTTCGACAGTATAGGAGGACAGAAAGAAAAATAAACAAACTAACAAGAGATATGTGTATGCATGCAAGTGTGGGGTTACTGAGATGTAGGTTTACAGATGTTAGAGTTACAGGTAGAAAGCATATCTGTTGGTTCACACTCTTTGCTACACAACATACAATCTGTAATTCTGATATTTAAGCACATAGAAAAGGC
The DNA here is from genome assembly GCF_019279795.1 of Protopterus annectens. Lineage (NCBI taxonomy): Eukaryota > Metazoa > Chordata > Ceratodontiformes > Protopteridae > Protopterus > Protopterus annectens. Next base: position 398,390,171 of record NC_056743.1, on the reverse strand, counting down.
AGCCAGCTAGAGTGTGTAACATATATAAAAATAAAAAAGGAAGCTACTCTAGAGAATGACAAAACTCTTCACAAACAGAAATTCTCATATATAACAATCACCTACATTATCCAGTAACTGTGCTGTTTATGCAAACATAAAATCAGGTATTCCAACAGAAGCCTTCAGTAGAAGTGAATGGAAACACATATACGTAGCATAAACATATGTACTGCAGAATAGCAGGGAGAAAGAAAAGAGAAAAAGGAAGAACACTTAAGGGAGAAAGAAAAGAGAAAAAGGAAGAACACTTAGCCAGATGGGAACAGACTGCAGAGGTACATGGAAACACATATACGTAGCATAAACATATGCACTGCAGAATAGCAGGGAGAAAGAAAAGAGAAAAAGGAAGAACACTTAGCCAGATGGGAACAGACTGCAGAGGTACATGATGTAACTGCAGTACAAACAACAAGAAAAATGTTGACGGTTTCATTGAATCCTACTGTAAAACACCCAGCCAGTAGAAACTTGCCAATACAGTTACTACACATTAACAGCAGAAAGACAAACTTTGATGCTATTACTGCAACCTAGAGTAAAAAGTCAGTAGACGTGCTGATATATGTACTACACATTAACAGCAAAAGACACCACTTAGCCAGAATTAAACACAGTGAAATATTAAGTTATATTTTTCTAGTACAAGATTGAACCAAAATGAAATAAACCATAATGATTAAGAAAATGCAAGAATCCAACGTACCTTTTTGTAGAGTGAGGCAGCTGGATGGAGAGAATACTTGGGACATGGGGTAGTGAAGGGACTCTGAATTTGGAGCCACAATAAGGAAATGTAGTGAGAGAACAAGCTGAGCTGCTAGGAGGAGCATTCAGTTTGAGTTGAAAGCAGTCCCCCCCACCCCGATGGTTTACCACCCTAAACAGTCAGTGAGGTAGGATGTTCATGGATACAAAGACAAGGTGTCTGAACTCTAAATACTTGTCTCGAGTCACAGCATCTAATTTTATAATTATGGGCTTTTCAATGTCTTTCCAGGGATATATTTCAATGATGAGTGAAATATGCTGGTGTGTTAATGTAGCTTCGCCTTTAGCACTAAAAGGCCTATGAGTGTGGGTAAGTGGGGGGTGGGAATATCCTTCCAGCAGATTCAACACTACAAAACAATGCACACTAGGACTTAACAAATTAAGATATTTGCATATTGCCTTACATAAATTTAACTTTATTTGCTGCTTGTGTACTTCTTGCTAACTGCAGGTGAAATTCAGCTGTGCAAGTTCTTTAGGTAGTGCGATATAATGTCTGACTACTGATGCTGCTGCAGAAGGTACATGTGCTTGTTTCACTTTTTGTAGAGTGAAAACAGCTGGATGGAGAGAACACTCCATCCAGCACAAAATTGTGCACAAAATACGTATGAATCCTCGTAATTAATTCTATTGGTATACCATCCCTTGAGAACGTAGTCTTGAATCTGGCTATTAGGTGGTTAGTTGTTGTTGGTATGTTAGTGTCACATGAAGAGTAAAAAACAAAAAGGAAGTTCTTGCCTTCAGACTCTCATAAGTCAGTGGCTATCGTTTCCAATGACCCTGTGGCAATAGTGTTGGCTTCAGAGGTTTACATCTTTGTGAATGTTAACAAATGTAAAATAAAATAAATAAAAATAAAACAAAATACAGAATTGATGCACTTTAATACAAAGTTAACAGTGTCTTGATTAATACCTCTCCATCATGCAGACATTTGGGCTGTTTTTCTTCATATGGTGCGACCTTGGTGACCCTCATTTATTTGACGTAGGCCTTCTACTCATTGCTGTAGGAGTGGCATGATTCTGTCTTGGTATAACTTTAGTAAATTACTTGTGTATGATCTGCTTGGTTTGAGTCCAGTGATTTGGTCATCTGTTACACATGTGCTGAATAACAGCAAATAACTCTGGATAATTTTGGGTAGCTTGTTTAAACTTTTATAGTCTTTTGATGGTTTCAGGCCTTGTCATCATGATGCTTTGCACATAAGCTACAACGTCACTTTTGGTTTTAGATAATGGTCAAACACATAAAGGATTTCTGGACAGGATACCAGTTACAATGAGTTAATTGCCTGATACCTGTATTGCTTTGACACTTCTTCTTCTTTCGGCTTTTCCCGGTTAGGGGTCGCCACATCGGATCACCTGTCCGCTCATGATTGGCAGTAGAATTTTACAGTGTCAAGTTGCCAGCTCGGCACCCAACCTTCCACGGAAGGCACACACACGCATGCACTCATGCCTAGGGCCAATTTAGAGTGTCCAATCCACCTACAGCATGTCTTTGGGATGTGGGAGGAAACCGGAGCAGCGGAAGAAACCCATGCGACCACAGGGGACATGCAGACTCCATACAGAAGGCACCCCAGCCAAGGATCGAACTGGAGAACCTTTTGCTGTGAGGTGACAATGCTAACCGCTGCACCACCGTGGCTGAATATTATAAGGCTTTTTTTCTACTAAATAAATGTATGCTTAGCCATTTTGTATCTGATTCTAAACATTTTTAATTGCATTAGCAGTTTCTGGCACCTTGGTGACACTTTGTCAGGATCGTAAGATTTAATTAATGGAATTTTTTTGGTCAGTCTGGAGCTCAAAACTGTTGAGACTTCATAGGTAGCCGAAGAGCTGTTCAAACATACTTGCAGAGCATTTCTTTAAATTTGAGAATACCTTTATTCAGCATTTATTAACATTTTGAAGCAATAGGATTTAATACTTGTTCATCTTGTTGCACATAGGTTGAAGATGCTAGTGTCTGCATTTCCTCTTTTCTGTTTACTGATATCATAGTATACTAGCCCTGGAGCCATTGTAAGCATTTATTTTATTATGGCCAATTCACATTCCAGTTGAGTTATTGCTCAGACTTGTGTCTGACTTGATGCTACTAGCATATATATCGTGACCAAATTACTGTGGCTGTGTCTTATGAAGCAGCATTTCTGTTGACTGAGCTTAAGACTTGAATCTTTGATTATCTGCAGCACTGCCTCTAGCTTCAAATCCTAAATTTGCTTGTCTAGACCAAATGCCACAATGTCATCCATAACAACAGTGCAATCCAGATCCTTAACTAAATCAGCCATGTTATGGTAAAAAAAATTATCAGGTGCTGAAGTTATTGCCAAATGACAGCCTTTTGAAGCAGAATCTTCCCACGGAGTTAATGAAAGTTGTCAGGTTTTGACTTTCTCTGTCTAATGGTATTTGCTAGAAACCACTGGAAGCATGAAAAACAGACAAATGGAACTGTTGGTTGAAAAGAAAAACAGATTGACAAGGAAAGACCTGTGTATGTGTGGTATACTTCAGGGACAGGAGGGAGGTACTGTAAAAAAATTGCTAACAAAGTTAATGGAAGAGGCTCAATGGGCCAAAAATGAAACACAAAAGGGAGCGCAGAATGGCCTTGGCACCAGCTTGAGATAAACCCCAGACAAATAATTGTTTGAATTATCACATACCTAGCCAAGGAAAACTCTAACAAAGCTCTGGAAATGTGGTCAAAGGATTAAGTTTGGTAATTCTACTGTGTATATAGACCTGGAATTAGCTCAGAAGAGAAATTGTCAACACACCTTTATACCTGTGTACTGTTAGTGTAAAATTAATGGGTTTAAATGCAAGATTGTATATACAAAAATGATAAAACTATTTACTCCTGCAGGTATAAAATCTTTTACAAGTCCAGAGGATGCAGTGAAGTTACTGGAGGGTCCTGATTTGCTCTGTCATGGAGCCATCCAAAAGTAGTGGCTATAGAGAAAGTGAATGCTGAGAAACAGCACTGCCAGACTGTGAATGCATAAAAGAACTGTCCCCCTATTCCACAAATATAAAATCCTAAGAGACAGGGCTGATATCCAGGCATGATGGATGAATATCAAGGGAAGGCTTGACCTCAGCACATGATCAGGAATGCAAAGGTCTTAACAGAGTATCCTTGGCATGCAAGAGAGTATCTGTTGAAGTGTAAAAGAAAACAGTAGTGAGGTGCATCGACAGGTTTTAGACATGACTATTAAACTGAAAAACTTGTTAAATGTTTTTCATCTTTAGATGACTGTATATAATTATATCTATTCTGCTTTTCTCCTATGAATTCGTACTCAATAGTAAAACCTAACAACATGTTAATGCTGAGCAAATGGGATATGTAAGTAATGTGCGACTGCAATGCCAAATAAAACTGTAAACCTGTGAGGCCTAGTATGCAGAGTTTAAAAGGGAGATGGCAAACAACCATGTGATTAACCAAGGCATTGATTAAGAGTGATAAGTAGTAACAGAAGGGAAAATTGGACCAATACAATAATTTAAAATGTATGAGGAATTGTGCCATAAAATCAGACAAAAGACAAACTGTTCAGGGGTTCATCTCCGCCCAGACTTGTATACAAGCTAATATTTTATTGTGCTTGTTGGAGCATGGCTAACTGTGAAAGGAAAAACAAGGAATATATCCTTTAGCACTTGCTGAAACCATAAGGGTGAGCTTGTTAATGGCCAGGTTGGGAGGTTAAGGGGGGAAGAGAAATGATAATAGCCAGGTGTGATTTGGAGATATGATATAGAAAATGATGCAAAGGAAAGTAGTGACAGTGAAAAAATAGAGTGGGCATGGGGCTGATAGACTGCAAGCATGTAAACTAGAAGGAAAAGATACATGACAGAGGCCCCGGGAGGAGCTCAGTAAACTAGGTTTATTTATTGATTTTATTTTCCATTTGTTTACCATGTTATTCCAACTAGACACAAGGTGACCTTCTTCAGGGGAGGCCCGGGGAGAAAAGCTCCAGATACATAGTAAAAAAATAATACAAAATTATATAAACATAGCTATTTTGTACAAAGAGCATAGAACATATAAAAGGAGTAAAATCAGAGTTTTACAGATTATGCAGCATACAGTGGTTAGAATATTGAGAAGCAAATTAAGCAAGATATTATACAACAAATATACAATTGCTTGAACATAAATTCATAAAGAAGTTTCCATGGACAAACAGGGTCATAAACTAGAAATCATAACTATAAAGGTGGCCTAAACACCTGGTTCACAGTACTATGCACTAAGTGAAACTACACAGTACACCTGTGATCTAGGGATGTTAAAAGTCAGGAACAGGTGAAATTAGTGTGGTTCTGTACAGGACCATATCCGAGTTTTGAATAGGAGATCTTTTAGTAGGGATTTGAAAGTATGTTTACTATTTAGACATCTAATGTCAGGGGGTATATCATGTTTTGTATCATATCTCTGAATCACACCTGGCTATTATCATTTCTCTTCTCCCCACTTTTTTTTTTATAACTAGTTCAAACCTCCTAACCTTGCCTCATGGCCATTAATGGGCTCACCTTTAAGGTTTCATCATGTGCCAAAGGATTCGTTCCTTGTTTTTCCTTTCACAGTTAGCCATGCTGCAACATGTACAATAAAATATTAGATTGTATACAGTCTCGTTAACCTTTGTAATAACAGACTGGAGCTAAAGGGGAATAGAAAGGGTAAGATATTATAGGAACCACACCAGAGGGGGTATGAGAACTCAACCGATATGAACAGATACTTAATGGTGGGTGAAGCCCTCATAAGATAACTACAGTTAACCATAGCAGAGGTAAACTGGTATAGCTGAGTGGGTCAACAGAAATATATCACCTTTAAACAGTGATTTCATAGATTGAAATAACAGGGTAAAGTCCCTCTGAAAAGGATTATACTGTTTCTGTTACCAAATGAGTGCTGTCAGATATTCATGAAAATACAAGTAATCTCCGTGGTATCCCCGAAGTCTCAAAACAACCCATTAAAGTGCAGTGGGTCTAAAAATAAAACAGTGTAAGAAACGTCTCTGTGTGGAAGATTTTCAGTCCATATATTTCTAGTTAATCACTGTATATTAATCAGATCAGACAATAGTACTATATAGTAGTAGACAATAGTAGTAGAAGTTGATTAATATACAGTGATTAACTAGAAATATATGGACTGAAAATCTTCCACACAGAGAAGTTTCTTACACTGTTATATTCATGAAAATACACACAACACTCTAAATACAGTATTTTCTCCATTGGGAAAAGGCACTTGGGCGGTCTGTTTTGAATCTGAATATAGACCACGTAAGAAAAATAAGAACAGAGAACATAACCAATTAAGATTGAAAGCTGAAAGAGAAGAAGGAAAATAACTGCTACGGCAGATTTCAGCAGGAGCGATGAACATTGTGGAATGAGAGCGTTCAGAAGCTAGCAAGGTAGGGAGGGTAACACAGGTGCCTCAAAGATGTATAGAGTCACTCCAGTCAGCATTGCAAATGCCTGAGGGAGACTGGAAGATTACTCGGGAACATATTGTGTGATCGAACATAATTTTGATGAAAGCAAAAAGAGCGAGTGCTGTTCTCCGAAATTACATTCGATGACAGTGGAGTTTGATTCTTTTTCCACTGTTGTGTGACCTCTGACTTGATATATAAAAGCCCAGAGGTGTGTGAGGTTTCAGGGGCCTTGCCCCATGCAAAAACAGTTGTTGAATTGTTTATTGAAGGTGGTTTAGATGAATGTTTTTCTTTTTTTTTTGTCAAAATTACCTTCAATGAGTCAACACTAACCCATTCCATTGCGTCTGACAGGGCTTTATATCCAAACTTTAGAAGCAATGCATTTCTGTATATAGTTGTGTTTATAAAAAACCTGGAGAGACGAAAAGAAGCTTTGAGGGGGTGGTAGAATTGTCTTTGATCAGAAAGTCAATCTACATAGATCTTGGTTTCAACTGACGTCTGACAAATTAAAAAGGGGAAAAATGAGTCTTAGTAGCACAGCCACAGAAACAGACAGCCATTAACAGTTATATACGCTACATGAACAGGAAAATCAGCAGCACACACAGCCATGCAGATGCAAACAATAGAATTCAATTTATATGGGGATAATTAGTTAAATGATGAGTATTAGGCTGTTCACATGCAATGATAAAGAACTGACAAATCTGGTGAAGGGGATAGAATCCTGAACACTATAAAAAGAGAAGGGGCTAGGTTTATAGCATTACTGGAAATGCACCTTAGTCAGGAGGAGCATAGGAAACTTATTTATTTTATTTTACATTTGTTGACCGGGCTAGTCTAACTGGATACATGTCCATTTTCAGTAGAGGCCCGGGGAGATAAGCTCCATGCAAAACAAAAAATAACCAAAACATTTAAATTTACAATAATATTACAGGTTAAGACTGAATTATAAAAGAGGTCTGAATACCTCACATTGCAAAATGCAGGTACAATACAAAATGCAGGTAGAATATACACTATACCCAGGGGAGATAAGCTCTGAGGATAAAAAAAGAAATAAAAACATTTATATTTACAATGAAAATTGTAGGTTAACACAGAAATTATTAAGGAGGGCAGAATACTTCACAGTGCAAAAGGCAGTTACAATGCAAATTACAAAGAGGGCAGAATACTTTGCAGTGCAACAAGCAGGTACAGTGCAAATTACAGGTAGAATACAGAATATAAAAAAAAGGAAGCTTATTGTATAATTATATTAATAGAGTCACACTATAAGTCAGCTCAGAGGATGAAAAAAGGTATAGGGATGGTATTGTGGTTAATAAGGAAAGTAGAACTTGTTATTGAGAAGTAAAGGGTAGGCAGTGCCTAGTTTGAGCAGAAAGATGATTAGTCAGGTTTAGTGCAGGGGCATACCCAGTGTGTTCTCAGGAAAAGTTTCAGTCTGTTTTTGAAAAGTGACGTAGAGGAAACTGAGGAAAGTTCACTGGGGAGAAGGTTCCAGGATCTTCCAACAGTATTAGTGAAAAGAGAATCCCCAGCCCTGTTATTAGATTTAGAGGTATTTACAAGAAGTTTATGTGATGAGCGCAAGGATTTCAGATTATTATAAAGCATGATGATGGTAGATAATATAGGAGCACTGGAAGGTTGGTAAAGAGTCTTATGGGCAATGGTTAGTTGGTGGAATTTAAGCAGATTCTGAAGTTCTAGCCATCCTAGCTGCTTGAGATTATAACAGTGGTGGGTTCTAAATGGGTTGCCTGTAGCAAATCTGGCAATGTTATTATAGGAGATTTCCAGTTTGGTGAGGTTATTTTTAGATAGATTAGTATATATGGGTGCGGCATAGAGGAGTGCAGAGATTAGATGAGTGTGAGCAATAGCTGTTCTGGCTGTTGGTGAAAGGAAGGATTTGACCCTGTAGAGAGAGCCTAGTCTTTATTAACAGTTTTTATAGTGTTGTTGATATGGATGTCAAAGTTAAGATTGTTGTCTATGGTGATACCAAGTAGTTTGGTAGTTGGGTCAGGTGATATAAAAGTAGCATTAGTGGATGTAACTGAGAAATCTGTTGGGGAGGACTTACGAGTAGGATTAAATAGGAGGAGTTTAGTTTTTTGGGGGTTCAAGAGGAGGCAATGTTGTGTAAACCATTGTTCTACTGTATTAAATGCCTTTTGGGTAAGGGAGTGAAGTATGGAAGTGGATGTGGTTGTGCATATAAGTGTGGAATCGTCTGCGTACTGAATGCATGTAGCTTGGGGGATTGCTTAATGAAGGTCATTAATAAATATGGAGAAAAGAAGGGGTCCTAATATGGACCCTTGAGGGACGCCAATGTTAACGGGCAGGTGGGTAGATAGAATGTTTTACCAAAGCACTGCCTGTTGTCTGTTTTCTAAATAGGACTGGAACCATTTTATATTGAGTGCATTTAGTGACAGGAATTTGAGGATATTTATAAGTATTTTGTGATTAACCATATCAAATGCCTTGGACAGATCGATAAACAGTGCGGAGGAAAGCATATTGGAGTTACAGTTTTTGTTAATACAGTCAGTAAAGGAAAGGAGGGCAGTAGTAGTGCTGTGGGAAGGTCTGAAACCATGTTGACAGCTGGAAAGTAAGTTATTTTGGATTAGGTGGTCTAGCAATTGCTTATGGATACATTTTTCCATTAGTTTTGCCAAAGGTGAAAGTAGGGCTGTGGGATGGTAGTTGGAGAATTCAGTACAGTTTCCGCCTTTATGAAGGGAGACTTTCCAGTTGCTAGGGATTTGTCCTTCACTGATGGTTCTATTAATCAGAATGGGAATGGGATAGGCGATGGATTTGGCTGATGTCTGCAGATATTCAGCAGGTAGTTGGTCTGCTGAAGGAGAGCATGGTTTTAGTTTTTGGATAAGGGTAAGAATATATGTTGTAGGGACTGGTTGGAAGGGAAATGGAGGGGTGGGTTTGTGTTAGAGGTAGGTAAAGTAAAGTTATTAGGTGATAGCTGACTGGCAAGTGTTTGAATGGCCTCAGTGAAGAAGGTATAGAAGGCATTGGCAGTATGCTTGGGATTATCTTGGTCTGTGCCTTGTGGGTTAGGTATAATGGATTGACCTGGGTGTAGTAGTTAGTTAGTACTTGCCCAGAATTTTTGTGGGTTATTATGTTTAGTTTGCTGGAACTGTAGGTAGTAGTTTATTTTATCAGACAGTATAGATTTCTTAGTGTCATTTCTCAGCTGTCTAAAGTTTTGTCGGTCTACAGGGTTTCTAGTCATTCGCCATTTGGCCCAGTATTTATTTCTGAGGTGGATTTTTTGTTTGGTTTCTTTTGAAAGCCATGGGGCAGATTTAGTTTTAATTCTAATAGAGCGGTTTGGTGCATGGTCTTGATAGGAAAGGTTTTAAGATCCTGGTAAGTTCTTCCTACAAAGGGAGCAGGTGGTGAAGGGTAGATCTACTTGTAGATGGGAATTTATCCTTAGAGCTAGAGAATAAGCTGCATGATGAAAAAGGTTGTTGTAGTGGGATCAAAGGGCAACTGCAGGAGGAGAGAATCACAGTAGTAGCTATTTATGTGTCGCTTGGGCCAAAACGGGGAAGCTTGAGAGAGATGCTCTCAAAAATAATGCAATTCCTTGAATATACCACTAGTGTTGGGTGATTGGAACATTCATTATCAGATTCTGAGTTTGCCTGCTCTGTAAAAGAGAATAAGAACAGAGGCAGAGATGCATGGAAGCTAGCGATTAAAACTTTTGGGATGGTTAACATCTGGAGATAGTCGCGGGGGGTGGGGGCAAGGAAAACTATATATAAGAAGTGGTCCAAAATTGATAAGATGTTTATCACTAAAGAACTCGGGTTAGCCCAGTCATATTTTCAGATCATGTCCACTTTTTTAACCCCCTGCATTCCCAACTGCTCTCAAAGATCAGAAAACCACAATCTTCTAAACATGTATAAGCCTTGTCGACCCCCTGGCCACCTACTATTATCATGCTCCCTAGCTTAACTCTGGAATTTTCTCCCTACCACAATTCGAGATGCTCAGAGCCACTCTCTCCAATCTCACCTCCTTTCAAAGCGGGAATGTTCCTGTACCCTTACCAAATAAACTCTTTAACACCATCTCCCATGCACTATATACCTCAGCTTTCTGTCACTGTACTCTCTTATCCTTTGCCTCTACTTCCTCTCCTACCCTATACCTCATAAGCTTCCCCCAACCCACTCCCTTTCTCCACTACATACCACCTTTTACCTCCCACCTTACCTTCTTCACTCTGTCCTCTCCTCATATTTCTAACTTCCAAAAAAAAAAAAGCTTGTTTTTTTCCTCTGTACATAAATGTTTTACTTGCATGTTTTTTTTCATCTGAAATGCCTGCACTTTTAATATGTTTAGGCTACATGAATCTCACTTTTGTAAGTCACTACCTAGGATTTGAAATGTTATGTATTTTTTAACGAATTGTATATTATCTCTGTATTTTTCACCATTCTACTACTTTATTTACTTTTGTATAACTATTGTAAAATTGTCTATATCCTGTGGATCTTTCCTCCCTGGGCCTCCACTGAAAATGGGCTCTTCCACACCCAGTGGACTATCCAGGTTATCGAACTGTAATAAATAAATAAATAATGCCCATGTCTCTTGAAGAACTGGGATTCCCCACTGAAGTTCCCAGTTTTTAAGCAGCAAAAACAGCATGCAGAGTTGATGGAATATTGATGTCCTTCCGTATCACTGTTGCAGTATTCATAACGTATGCGATCTCATGCCAAAGATAGCACTATGTTCATCCAGTATACCAAAGTCTTTAATTCTTGGTAGAGACCTATGTCACATGTATGCTTCCTGAGTCAGTGTATGGCATAAAGGTGATGTATGGACACTCCAAACTCAGAACTTCTTTGCCACCAGTCCGAACGCTATAGCTAAATGTTTGAATGCTTTTTGCTGTGCTGGTTATACCGGGTCTTTTCATATAATATCCCCCTTGGGGTTTCTTTTCTTTTGTACTGACTTCACTTTCCATTTATCTCGAGCACCAACATCTCAAGTTGTTGTTGGCCCAGTGTACTATGGCTGAATCCACCTTCCCTGAGGTACAGCTACCTCTCTACAGAGGCCAAAACATTGAGGTCTAATACTGCTCCTGTCCAGCCTCAGCCAGATATCTCTCTTGAGTTGAATGATACCCCTGAAGACCACCTGGTACTGACATCAGTTACCTCTGCTACAACCTTGTTGGTGGCTGGCATGGAACCATCTTCTCACACATCCACAGTGGCTTTAGAAATATACACAATGGATGTGGAGAGGTAACCATGGCTAATCATATCTGAGGGTCCTAGGGTAGTTCCTCAGATCTTAGGGAGGAAGTTTCTGGTACCCTGATTGAGTCGAGACAGGGTTCTGAACCATTGAGGTTCATTGTTGTTCTTGCCCTTCCTTGGTCTTCTACCCCTAATAAGATCTAGGAAACCTGATTCCTTTACTGAGGAATCAAATTCAGATGAAGACTGCTCGGCTTACTCCTCACAGTTGCCATCATCTTTGGATTATGGTACTGAGGAGGAGGAGTCCTAATGTCCTGACTCCCCTGTGGAAGAATTGTCCTTTGGAGATACAGTAGTTTGCATGATGTAGCATTTTAAGTGGGACTGCTCCCCATTTTCTGACATTCAGAAAACGTATTATGAGCATCCTGGGATATAGTAAGCTCAGCCAATAAGAGACTTCTTCTTGGCATAAGTTGCGGGCTGAATGGAGCCGAGGGATCGGCTTCAGAATGTAGGCTAGGAGATCCTAAACATCTCAAACTGAAGGTGAGGACATATACATAAGTTTTTGCAGATGGACTCCTCTAAGCCTTCTGCTGTTCTCCCTGTTGTGGCTGTTCTGCTGGATACTTGTTCAGCTGCTTCCTCGGCTCCTGATTCCCAACCTCCTGTCCCTAAGGAGCCTCACTGTTTCTATAAGGTGCCCAAGGCTTTTAGGTTTCTTTATAAGTGTCCTTCCATCCCAGCTGTAGTCTCTGTGCCTGCTGGTAAGCCTTCTCAGCTTTTACCTTCTAAACTTCTTCCCTCAGACAAGGATAGTCGAACTATGGAGAGGCTGTGGAAAAAACTCGACACTTCTGCCACCCTGGCATTTCATGCCATTAATTATCAAACTCACATGACAAGGTATTTATCCCTTTTATCTTGAGGGGGATTCTGTCTGACCTACCACATTCTGAGGCTGAGTACACTTCTCTTTCCTTGCTGAGATCCACATCTCAGGCAGCTCGTCACTCCAAGTGTAGCTACACTCCTACTGATGCCTACTCTTGAGCTGCTGCATCAGGCTCTATCATATGATGGCATTCCTGGCTTCATCTTCAGGCATTGTCTGATGATATTAAGGCTAAGCTTCTTGATGCTCCCCTGGATAATCAAAATCTTTTTGGTACTCCAGTGGTTGATTTATTTAAGACCTTACAGGGCTAAGGCAAGGTCATGAAGGATCTTAAGCAGATTTTTTTGTATCTCCCATTCCTAAGTTTCAGTGGAATTATCCTGTTAAAACTGTTTTTATTTATAGACAGCCTCATCAGCCCTCCACAGGTAAGAAAATTCCTAGGTATTTTTTCCGACAAAGCAACTCAAATGCCTAGATCTCAAAAACCTTCATTTCAGGACAAGGTTGCCTTCATCTGACATTGTGCCCTCATTTCCCCTCATCCAGGGTCCCTTGTGTCTTTCACTGTCACTCCCTGTGTGGCAGCAGATAACGTCAGACTCTTGGGTTCTGTCAATTATCCGTTAAGACTACTTCAAGGTCTGTAAAGTAACCCCCCCCCCCTTTCCAGGCATTCCCTATCACCCTTCGGATCAAATTCCACACTTCTCAGGGGTGCTGCAGAGTTTACTGGATCAATGAACCATTCACCATTCTAGAGGCCCTACTGGTACAAGGTTTTATTCCAGGATGTTGCTGGTCCCAGAAAGGAGGGGTACTGAAGGTCTGTTTAGACCTTTCCTTTTTGAATACTTTTCTCAAGGTACCCAACTTCAGGATGCTTTTCCTCCAAATGCTGTTTCCCCTCTTGATACTTCAGGCTGCCTATCTTCATATTCCCATTCACCTTTTACGTATTCTGGAAGTATTTACATTTCTATGTTTCTTAGTGTCATTTTCAATTCTGTGCTTTACTGTTTGGTCTTTCCACAGTCCCAAGGGTATTCAGGCTCCAGTCGTAGCTTTCTGCAGGCTTCAAGGAGTACAGATCTTTCCTTATATGGATGATCTGCTCATTCAGGCTCCCTCTCCTTCCAGGTTCCTGCGGGACCTGCACTTTTACCAGACTCTTGCTATACAGTTTGTCCCCCCTCTCAGGATCACAACTTCCTGGGATGCAGTATCCAAACTGATCCAATGCTGGCCTCTCTGCTGCTCACAAGGTACTGTCTCTAATAACCTACTTCTAGTTATTACTTCCTCTGTCTCTCATGCCTACCAGGGAATTTCTGAAGGCTCTAGGGTTTATGGCCTTGTCCATTCCCATGCTCCCTTTTGCCAAGCTTCATATGAAGAAGTTTCAGTGGTACTTGTGTGGCTTCAGCATTGCCACAGTTCCCTAACCCCCTTGTCTCAAATTCAGGCTTCATTGGTGGATTCAGCATATATTTCTTAACCCGAATGTTCCTATCCAGCCTCCTTCTCCATCTCAGGAGGTCTTTGCAGACATTTTAGATCAGGGGTGGGGGGTGCTTCTTGCAGTATGAGGGTTCAGGCTCTCTGGTCCCTTCATCAGTGACTGGATTACATCAACATAAAAGAGATGTGGGCACTTATCCTTGCTCTGCAGCCCTTCCACTCCCTTTGGTTCCCAGGCCCTTTAAGGTTTTACAGAGACAACACCAAAATCATGTGGTACATCATCAAAAAGGTGGGCACAAGGTCTTATCTTCTCTGCAAACTAGCTCTTCAGGCCTGGTATGTAGCTATCCAACTGCAGATTTCTCTTCAGGCAGTTCACATTCCTTCCAGACAAAACCTGGTGGCAGATGAGCAGGTCCAGGGCACAATCTCACGAATGGATACTTCACAGAGAGGTGTTTCCAGACATAGATTTTTGGTGGGTAATTCTTCAAGTGGATCTTTTTGCCTCCCATCTGAACAGGCACCTTCATCACCTTAATCACTTCTGTTCTAGAACCCCAAGTCCTCTGACTTGGAGAGTGGACACCATATCTTTATTGTTGGTGGTGATTTTCTTTTATGCTTTTCCTCCTCTTCCTCTTCTTCACAGGATGCTACAGAAGATGAAACAGGACATCCCCAGAACTCTTGGTGGTGACTCCCTTTTGGTCCAGACAGCACTGGTTCCCTTTCCTTTTTCATCTGACCACGGCAGTCATCACAAGTTACCTCACCGAATGGATCTTCTCACACAAGACAAGGGGTCTGTCCTTCACCTTTATCTTTCCACACTTCATTTGACACTTTGGGTGATAGGGTTTTAATCTCCTTTCAGCACATTTTCTGAGGACATGCATAAGGTTCTACAGGATTCCAGGAAACCCATCACCAGAAAATCAAATATGTCCAAGTAGAAAAGATTTTCTGTTTGTTGTCTTAAGCTTCACCAAGATCTCTTTTCAGTGGGGGTCCCTTTGGTTCCTTCTTAACTTGTGTTAACTGCTCCATGCTGGCTTGGTATACTCTTCTTTCAAATCAATCTCTGCTTGTCTACATTTGAATCCACTGTTGGCCTCTCATTTTGAGGTTAAACAATTTCTGAAAGGTGTCCTCCTCATCAAGCCCACAAGAAAACTCACCCCTCCTCCTTGTGACCTTTATTTTGTTCTTGATAAATTGATCCAGGCTTCCTTTGAATCTGCTGCATCTCAGCAACATTGCATCTGAAGACTGTTTTACTGGTTGCCCTCCCCTCTGCCAAGAGGGTTTCTGAACTCCAAGCCTTGATGACAGTTTACCCTTTTTTGATTTTTCATAAGGATAGTGCGTCTCTGTGTACTAACTCTCTTATGCTCAAGGTAGTCAAAGAGTTGTTTCTTAATCAGTCTTTCCAGCTTCCTTCCCTTTTTCCTTCTCTGTAATCTGCTAGTGAGAAGGTTCTTCAAACCTTGGATCTTCATAGACAGCTTAGGTAGTATTTAGACAAGACAAAGGATACACATAAATCTGTGCAACTTTGCATCTTTTCATGCCAGGATATTGTGCTTGGCATGTTTCTAAGCAAACCATCTCCTCCTGGATTTCAAAAGCCATTTCTTTTTGTTATTCCTTTCATGGCAAACAGCTTTCTGCCTCTGTTTGGGCCCATTCTACCAGGGCAGTGGCCACCTCTGGGGCTTTATTCAAAAGTCTGGATACCCAGTTCCATCCTCAAAGCTGCTATTTGGTCTTCTGCGCATACCTTCACTAAACATTACAAGCTGGTTGTCATTTCCAGAGCCAGGGTAGGTTTCGCCATTGCTATCCCTCATGGGTTTGTGGAGGGTTCCTCTTTGTCTTTTTCCTTACAGTAGCTTTTGTATTCTTCCCATAGGTTATGAATGCTGCAACAGTGATATGGAGGGACATAGAGTTGTGTAAAATTTTACCATAACAGTAGATGTACTTCACTTCACTGTTGCAGTATTCAGTCCTTCCCCCTTTTCTTCCTTTTTTTCTGTTAGGAGCATCTGCCTGGCTGAGGGGTCTTTGCCCTTCCCCTTGGGCATCTCTTTTTCCCTGGATATAGATTTTCTTCTTTCCTCAGGGGTGGCCCTAGTTATCCTGGGGCACTTTAGTTATGAGTTTGGAGCATCTGTATACCTTTATGCCCTATGCTGACACTGGGAGCATATGGCTGACATACGATACTGATAAGAATTAAAGACTTTGGTATACTAGCCAGACATAGGGCTATCTTTGCCAGGAGATCCCACAGGTTATGAATACTGCAATAGGACATCTACTGTTTTGGTAAGATTTTACTCAACTGTACTTTCCAAAGGCAAGCTGTACGAGAACTATGTAATTTAAATACTCCCAAAGCAGTATGAGCCCTGGCAACCAGGCTACAACAACAGAAGATCAGTAGAGCCATCTTTTAAATTAACTGTCTAGGAGATGGGCAGATAATAAAAACAACAGAAGAAGTCCTAGAAGTGTTTTGGAAGTGTTATAAAAAACTATACACATTTGAATATGCAGAAATATAGATGCACTTTTGTATAAATGTTGTGGGGTTTCCTTAGTGAAGTGTATCTCCCAAATCTAAACAGAGACCAGGCTGCCTCCCTGATGAAACCTATAACCCCAGGAGAAGTTCAGGTAGTAATGAAAAAGCAAGATGCTAATAAAGCCAAGTCAAATGGACTGCCAGTAGAAATCTGGAAATTATAGTGGGGAAGGGTAACCAGTACAAGTATGGTACCACTTAATGAATGAAGTGATGCAGGCCAGTAGGATACCAGAATCATGGCGGGAAAGGTATTATAGAAACAATATACAATGAAGGAAGAAAAAATGTCTCTACCAGAGAACCAAACACCATCCTGTCTGGCAGTAAAAAAAGTGTTAAATCAGCAATAAGTCACATAAAGCAAGGAAACATAAAAAAGCATCTTGAATAAAATAAGTCAAATAATTAAAAAAGAAACATTTATTAGGCACACTTAGCACTTTTGTCCCTCTGATGCCTTGGCCAGAGACCTCCAGACCCATTACAGTTTTGAACCATGATTATAAAGTTTTTTATGGGGATTTGGGAAGCTAGGTTAGCAAAGGTATTGTCACTCCATCATACCCCTCAACTGTACAGATTTTCACAGAATATCCAGATTTTTGCCTCATATTTTTGGTTTGTTTCTAATAAAATCGCAGTTTTCTGACAAATAACTGGCTGATCATTGAGGGTTGAAGTCAGAAAATAATGGCAGACATTTGAATTTCAGACTTCATACCCTTCAGAAAGTTCATGCTAATGCAAAACCTGTTATTCTATCAACTTTCTAAGTTTGTAAGAGCAATATTAAAAAGTGTCCCTATTTCTGGGCCTTTGTCCCTCATTATTTATGGCTTTGTCCAGATTTCTTGCTCTAACAGGTTGAGAGGTATGCACTCCATATAGACCCAGATGGATAGAAGGTAGAAGAACTTTTGATAATATGACTAGCATATTGTCAATCATACAAATTGCAAATGAGAAAAAAATACAGTGGCAATTGTTTTTCAGTAGATGCTGAGAAAGCTTTTGACAGAGTGAGGTGGCCATACTTATTTGCTGTCCTGGGCAAGATGGGTTTCTCAGAGGCATTTATTCATTTAATATGCCAAGTATATAAATGGGTCTCAGGTATATTAAGGTAATATGGCCACACTTTTCAAAGAATTATACATAACAAGGGGAGAACCAGACAAGGGTGCTTGTTCTCTTCACTCCTGTTTGACCTTTACTTAGAGCTCCTTGAGGCAGCTATTAAGAACTCAGATTATCAAGGCTTCAATGCAAACAAAAAGAGTTGTAAATAGCCCCTATTTGCAGATTACATCATACTTAATATTAACAAATCCAGACAGGGATTTAAAGGGAGTATGTATTATAATAGAAGAGTATGGTCATTTCTCTGGATATAAAGTCAAGCAATGCAAGTCTAAGACACTAGGACCTGATTTGGAGGAAAAGGCTGAAAATACAGTAGTCTCTGCTAAGATAGGCATCCTTAAAATGATTAACTAAAATACTTTGGTGTAACTATTAGTTACTCATATGAGAGCTCAATGGAGAGATTATTGGAAAATGTATCAAGAGAGGATTAAACAGAAAATGCAAAACTGGAAATCGCTTGTGCTGGATTTGGAGCAAAGGGCCCAGGTCCTGCACTGGTATGTATCACTTTACATCTTATATTTGAGGCCAGCCTATTGGTCCCCACCAGAAAAAGGCATCATTAGTAAATTGGTAAACTAGATGAAGGAATTTGCTTCATCAGGGGAGAAACCCGTAGTTAGATGGGAGATGACAGTGCTATCAAAAACACAGGGAGGAATAGGGCTACCAGATATGCAACTAGGTTGTGCAGCTTTTGACATATGGAAAATTTTATAACTCCTACACAGCACAATAGAAAGACAGAGTTGGTTACTTTCTAGGCATGAATAACTGTGATCTTTGCTGGGGAGAGAGAGAAAGGTCAAAATTTATGCCATTCTGTGTTGGAGAACTGAGTTAGTCAAGGAGTCTTTTTTTTTTTTTTTTGACAGAACTAAAGCAGTAGAGATATGAAATTATCCCTGTAGTACCCAGTGTCAGAGATAAGCAGGCAAGAACTACAGCAAATATAAAGATCCTTGTCATCATGACCTACAGTCCTGTAGATCTAGGACAGATGTGATGTGGAACTGAACACAAAAGACTGTGTTTCGCCTTCCAAAGTTGTAATGTCTGCTATGGATAGCCTGGTGAGGCCTAATTATTTAAAAGCACCAAGTGACAAGTTATTAAACTTCATGACTGACCTTATAGGTAAAACAGCGTAACATAATCAGCAGCCAGTAAATGAAACCTTACCTCTAAAAGAAAATGTAATGGTGATTATTAGGAGTGTAATGATACAGTGAGAGATAGAGAAGCCAAATGCCTTTACTCAGCAAGATTCATGCTGGCAACCATCCAAAGAGTTACTGTTTTACACTGTCAATTAGCACATTTCTGTTTACTGTTTGCTTAAAACACTATACAAGTGTCTGCATATTCAGTCAGTAGTAATTCTCAGCTCTCACAGTTAATCTCACATGGGTGCTAATGGCTTTATAACACAGAGACAAAGCCGCACAGGAAGACCACATCCTTACAACTTTGCATTCACTTGTGGTTATTAAAGTGGTGTCTTCATCTGCAAATGATTCAGCATGAATCATAATTAGTCAATATTTTAAAAATATGTAAATTTCCAAGTGCCCTGGATTAGTATATCTGTGCATCTTGCTCCACACAAAATACTCCCAATCACTCTCATTCCCACTAGGCATTTTTTACATCACCCACACTACCTCCCCATCCACATATAGTGCAACCCTGTAATTCCTGTTCAGACCCCTCCCCACCTAGAAACAACTTAAACTTTATAACCATGACTATCACACAACTAAGTCTAGTCTGTCTTCTCATAATTCTTTACAACACCACAAGTTATCACTCTAGCAATATCCCTAAACTTAGTAGCACAACACTATATTATGCACTCTCGTATACAGACACCACACATTATAATAATATCTGCCCACAGTTATTCAAGAACTACATAACGGACCAATTCAGAACTAAACACATATGCTCTCATTCCTACTCCAAAAAACCACAATACTTTCTCACACTCCTCACCAAACTCCAACATCTGTATAACCATTTTAACTACAGGCTGACCATAAGTGGGGATATCCACCCCAACCCAATCCCAAATCCATCCTGTCCAACACAAACTGCTCCAACACAAATGTCAGAACATAACACCCCCACTTTCTTCATCCCTGGGCAAATCAACAACAGCAGCAAAACCAACCATCTTTTAATGCTAAATATTAATATTAGAAGTATCAAAAATAAAATACCTGAACTCCAGGCCACAATAGCACACTACTCCCCAGACATAGTTGCTTTAACAGAAACCTGGCTAAATAAAAACATAGCTAACTCAGAAGTTCTCCCTACCGGCTACAATATCATTAGACAAGACCGACCACTTCGTAAAGGGGGTGGAACTGCCTTACTGTACAAGTCCAACTTAACTGTCCGTCAATTAACAAACTCCTACCCCTCCCGCAATAATTGGGACATACTTATCTCACAACTTCAACTTCACCCTAAAAAGGTCATCACCACAATTGTGATCTATATTCCACCTGGTAATACACCTGCTAGCCTTGAAGACTTTTTATCCTGGTGTTCTTCCACATACTCACAAGAAACCCTTATTCTGAGGGGGACTTCAACCTATATTGGTTCACCTGTATATCAGAACCACCAAGTAATCTAATAAATCTCCATGGCTACCAGCAGCTAGTCCAAATTCCAACTAGATGTGATAAAAAATCTAAAAGGGAATCCATCCTTGACTGGGTCCTAACTAACAACCTCACATTGTACCCTCACACAGGCAGTCTCCCAGACACCTTAAGTGACCACAACATAATATACTTTATACGTAGTAGAACAAGCATATGCAAAACCACTAACTATATATCCACTAGAAACAAAAAAATTCTCTCCTGAGGTCCTCAACACTTTACTCTGTAACTGTGACTGGACCCCCCCTAAAAACCCTCCCACTTGACCAGGCTGTAGCATATTTCAACAAAACATTTCTACAATACTTAGACACTGTCGATCCATTGTGCAAAATCAAGGTTAGAACCTCTACAAACCCCTGGCTCAGTAAAGAAACCAAACAAATCCTCAAGTCCAGAGACACTGCCTGGCTTTACTATAAAATAAAAACAAAGAAACACAAAGCCTAACTAAGTACCAAGAGCGGCGCAACCATGCAAAAAAATGCATTAGGCTGGACAAAAAAATCCTACTACACAACATTACAAACTAAATACCAACACAACCCACAAAAATTTTGGAAAAATGTAAACCAGCTACTAAAATCCACCCAAAAGGCTACCCTCAAACCAACCACCCCTGACACTAAAGTTCCCATCGAAACACAATTCAACTCCCACTTTGTGAACTCAATTCTGTCCTTAGTATCACAGGACAGTTCTTTCCTCACTATCCCCCCAACACAAATAACACTAATACAAGCTTTACCCTCAAAACAGTTTCCACCACTTCAATCAAAAGCATGCTCTCCAAACTAAAAACCTCATCAACAGCAGCTGACTCCCCAGCTATTTCTTGAAACTCACAGCAGATGCTATTGCTATCCCAGTCTCCACTCTCATAAACACATCAGTTGTTGAAAACTATGTGCCCAAACTCTGGAAAATATCCTATATTACACCCATACATTTCAATGCAATTCAATGCTATTCTCTTTCCTAATACTAGTACCCTGGATTAACTCTTTCCTAATACTAGTACCCTGGATTAACTTGTACTATTCTAACTTGTAACTAGTGAATTTGTTACTGACTCTCCTTATGTTCAACTATTTTCTCAGTCCTCTTCTTTCCCTGACAGTCTCTCCCTAGCAACTAATTCATTGGAATACTACCTTCCCCACTGTTATCTCTTTTCCTACTACCTCTGAATTCTTCTAAACTACATAATAACTGTTCCTAATCTCCTTACTTATTTTTCACATTTGGTTTTTTTTTTTGCTGTTTGCTTTTATGTCTGAGTGTTTAAATTTTTTAGTTTGTCTAAATTTTTTGATAGTCTTTATCACTGTTAGTTATTAGTGTTAATGGAGCTTTTCTCCTCGGGCCTCTGCTGAAAATGGACATGTATCCAGCCAGACTAGCCCGGTTAACAAATGTAAAATAAAAAATAAATAAAATACATAAAGGCGAGACCTTCACTGAACTTAATAACTACATACCCATTGCTTTACTCTCCCCCCCGGCCAAAATCCTAGAAAAATGCATCCATACCCAGATGCTAAACTATCTCCTAGACAGCAACATCCTGTCACCTACTCAGCATGATTTCAGACCTGCCCATAGTACCACTACAGCCCTCCTCTGCTTCACAGACACAGTAAACCGTCTCAAAAATGAAGGCCTACAAGTGTCAGCTCTTTTTTTTGGATATGTCCAAAGCATTTGACACAGTCTCACACCAAATCCTGCTAAACAAACTAAACCAATATCATCTATCAAATTCCACTCTTACCTGATTCCAAAGCTACTTAACTGACAGGTACCAAGCTGTGAAATGGGAAAATTCTCTCTCTCCTCAGCTGCCCATAACTATAGGAGTCCCACAGGGATCTATCTTAGGACCACTACTATTCACAGTCTTCACAAATTACCTCCATACCTCCACACAGCATGCATCTATAATTCAGTATGCAGATGATACTACCTTAATCTGTGCTGCACAAAACATTCCCACCCTCCTGCAAACAACTCAACTAGCATTCTCTGACGTTGAAAACTATCGTACCAAAGCCCAACTTATCCTCAATCCAAAGAAAACTCAGCTTATGATTATAGCCAGTTCTAACAAAAACACTAACAGTCAATTCACTATCTACTCCACAAATGCTACTCCAATTGCTCCAGTGGCACAGGCTAAGCTATTGGGAATAACCATAGACTCCCACCTAAAATTTGATAGTCATCTCAACTTAACTATTAAAAAAGTACATGCTAAACTGGGGTCACTCTACCATATCAAACCATTTCTTACCAACAACACAAGATCAGCCATTGCTCGCTCCCAACGTCTATCCATCCTACTCTATGCATCTCCCATTCTGACTAATCTCAACAAAACTGAACTAAGCAAAATGGAAGCCTGCTATAACAGAATTGCCCGCTTTGCTGCCAATTGCTCATATAGAACTCATCACTGTGCTGCTTTGGGACAGCTCCACTGGATTGAACTGCCCAACCTCCTAACCTACAATCAGCTCTGCTTCTGTCATTCTATCTATTACCTCCCCAATAAGTGTCCTGCCCTCAAAAACCTAGTACAACATCACTCAGCCAAAAGGCCTCTTAGATCATCAAGCAAACTACTACTAGAAGTCACCAACACCTACAATAGCTTTGGAGATGCACTATATAGTAGTTCAGTGGCTAAAAAATGGAACTCTGTCCCTACTAGCATTCAAAACACATCATCCAAAGCCTCCTTTAAAGAACTCATCAGGCAACATCTCAAGCAAAGTTGGCAGTGCCATGGTTGCTCCCCAGGCTAGTGAAAGCGGATAACATATACATACTAAATTTAGAGCACTTGATAATAGTTTTCAGTCTTACTCACAAACACTGGCTAATCAACAATGTATGTACTGTACCTGTGTACTATGTATGTATTCTACCTATGTTCCAAATTTCAGCTGTACACCACAAATCTATTAATTACCTTTATTTTTAAAATTAGTATTTTTTTGTTTGTTTGCTCCACTGTAACTGTTTATGTGCCGCATACCACTGTAAAAACATGTCTCTTGTAATTTGTGTATATACTGATCATGTCTAAATAACTAAATGTGTCTGTAATTTTTCTTTGTGGAGCTTTTCTCCGCAGGCCTCTGCTGAAAAAGGGCCTTTACGGCTCAGTCAGACACCCCCGGTTAACAAATGTAAAATAAATAAATAAAAATATTTCCCTTATAGTGTAAACACATCTGGAAAACTGAGTGTTGTACCTATTTAGAAATATGATGCTCTAACAGTATTGAGTGTAAAGCCGAAATTGTGACCGAAACATGTCATCTGACCTACCTGGTAACAAAAATAAAATAAATTATAGAGAGTTGCAAGAAATGCATAATACTGGCAAATGCAATATACATAGGGACAGTGAAAACTGTTTTGATTAGTTAAGACCCTAACGTACATCAATGAATCACCCAAGCAATAGACACTGTAAGGCACTTTCTAAGAGAAGAAATTCACTGACATGAAATAGACTACCATGAGATAATATAAGCTGGGTGGTTTAGCATGCTTACCAAACTATTCTAAACAACTGTTAGTATAAGATTGTTTTTTTACTGCTAATACTGAAACTTTTAGAGACAAATGCAATATGTGAGTACCCAGGTCTTATTAACAAGCTCTTATTGAAGACTACATTAGATGAGTGCTTTTATCTTCAGGAAGACCTCCTTAGACTATTATAATAGAAAACAAAACTTACCTGTTGCTAGCAAGGAATGCTCAGACAATACGCGTTTGAAAGCAATGTTTCTTCCAGCACTTTGTGTCTCTGAATCCAGACAAATGAACAGAATAGTAATTGCCTGAGCACTGAATCACTGTTATTGTTAATAAGTTCTGATGAGTGTATGACAGCATCAAAGCCTCAGTTAAGTCTAGATAGGCAATGTGCACAGATCTGCTGTCTTAGAATGGTTCACTGACTTTCTCAAAGACATTCACAAGATTTAGTAGGCAAAACCTACCTTTCACAAAGTCAAATTAGTTAGTATCAAGAGCTGTTAAGCTGCCAGTAACAAACTCTGTAATGATACCTTGCATCTCTTTACAAATTGTTAAGCGCTAATTAGTCTGTAGTGTCCTGGTCAGTGACAGGACTGTCATTGCAGAGTACCACAATAGCTATCCTCCAGGTCTTGCACACATGTCCACTGGAGAAACTAAAATTGAATAAGTTTAAGAAGGAATTGGTGAAGCAGTGCTTTATGCTAACAAGGAGGCAGCCTAGAATGTTGTGCTTTTTGTTGTAGAGAGGACTTTTAATACTTGCTCTGTGGGTGATTAGAGGCAGTGGTATGCAATGAAGAAAGTGAGATAAAAAGGGTGGGAATAGGGAGTAGAAGTTTGAATTAAATTTACAGACACATATGATGTAGATTTCTTCTGAATCACACAAGGTGATACCAGTGGAAATCAAATTAGAGAAGTGGTGAGAATTCCACCCGATATTCCTGACATAGTTAAAAAGGCTTTGTGTAACTGGCTGTACAGATGCTTATGTTAGACCTCAGTGCTTTGCTTTTTCTATTTTTTGAGGTCACCTTTAGCATGGTGTGGTTTGAGTTTATTTCTTATGGCCAGCATTTATTTCCTTTTTAAAGTTTGTTGACACTGACTTTCCACCCTAAGGTCTTGTTTCTTAGTTTGGCTTTGTATTTTGTATTTGTGGCACAAGAGGAATACATGCCTTGGTGAAGGAGTTGAGATAGAAGTGGAAATCAGTGATTTATTTATTTTATTTATTTATTTTATTTAACATTTGTTGACCGGGAAAGTCCGACTAGGTTCCACAGATCCTGTTTTCAGCGGAGGCCCGGGGAGAAATGCTCCAGAAGCATGACTTTAGTGATACAAGCAAACACATTTGCTATTGGGTCTCCATGGGGTAGACCACATTTAAATCTCCTTAAGAAAGTGCTGGAACATTGGACCTAGAGAAATTCTGGAAGACAGTGGAATTGGAGGGCATTTTAGGTGGGATTATTATGGAAGAAAGGACATTACAGTCATCTGATCTGACCAGTGATGGAGCAAATGTGGATGTGGAGCATAGAAATGCTACATATATTTGTAAGGAAAAGATCAAATAGATTTGGCCCTGTAGTTGGGAAGGTACAATCTGATCTAGATAATTAGCATTGAAGATATCTAGGAATGTCTGTGCTTATTTGTTGTGTGCGATGTACGTTTGTTAGTTTATGGTTAGGGAGTTAGTATTTCCCAGGTTGAAAGTGTTAGTTTCAAAGTCAAGGACTCTAATTTATTTAGGTTGAAAAACCAAAACATAAAATGTATGTATGTATGTATTTATTTATTGACATTTGTTTACTGGGAAAGTCTGACTGGGTAAGAGCACATTTTCAGAGGAGGCCCGTGAGGGAAATACCTCTGAAGTATTACAAAACATTTTAATAATAATTATACAGTCATTAAGAATAATACAAAAACAAATATGTAAATAATTATTCCAAATTAGACAATATGAAAACCTTGATTAATATTAAATTCAAGTTATAGGACGATGATTTAACAGTTTGAGAAATTTTAGACTGTTCATAGAGAAATTAAAGGTAAGTTGGTATAGTGCAAACATGAATTGCAATATGAAGTGAGAGAAAAGCAGGCTTATGGTATATTTAGAGAGAAAACCAGAGGAGATAAATTGATAGAAGTAAAGAAGTGAGTGAAGAAGGGAGAGTAAGGAGATGTAAGGTACAAACAGGTATTTGTCCACATTTAGTGATATAGTTTATTCTAGTGTCGAGCAAGAATAGAGCCAGCTTTTGGCTAGGAAGTCTTTCAGAATGGTTTTAAGGATGGGAGGGGGAGGGTATTGACCTGATAGAAGTAAGGAGTTCCTAGCCTTAGCAACATGGTACAAGTGCAGAAAATGCCCAGCAGATTTGACAGGTTTGTGGACAGACAGGCGTTTTTGGTCATTGGATCATAATTCTCAACTGTCCAGATTTTCACAGAATGTCCAGATTTTTGCCTCATATTTTAGGTCTGTTTCTCATAAAATATGTTGTTGTTGTGTCTTTCGGCTTATCCCGGTTAGGGGTCGCCACAGCGGAACTCCGGTCCGCTAATGTTTGGTAGTGGATTCTTACGTGCCGAGTTACCAGTCCTGACGCACAACCTTCAACGAAGGCACGCCCATTCACGCATGCCTCCACACAGAAGACGCTCTAGCTGAGAATCGAACGCGACAACGTCTTGCTGTGAGGCGACAACGCTACCGCAGCACCACTACTGCGGGTTTAAAATATGTGGTTTTGTAAAAAAAATGACTAAAGATTGCAATCAGTAAATAATGGCACACATTTGAGTTTCAGACTTTATATACTTCAGAAAATGCATTCTAACAGAAAACCTGCTATTCTAGCCACTTTCTAAGTTTGCAAGAGCAATATTTGAAATCTGTCCCTAATTGTGTGCCTTTGTACCCCCATTATTTTGGGCTTTGTGTATGTTTCTATGCTCTGAGGTTGAGAGGTATGCACTGAATCGTAATGACCGACTAACATCATAGTTGTGTAAAATGTTAAAACTTCACATATTGCATTCAGGTGTTCTTGTCCAGTTCTTCTATGTTTGTGCCGTGTGGCTTAGTTTTGGTAACTTGCAATGTCAAAGATAAATATGCATACTTCTGATCTGTAGTTGCTAAATCAAAGAAAGTATTTCAGATTTCACCATTTTCCATTTCAGCCTTTTAGTCAAAATCTGATTGATTTTTGGGGAACTGTTAATATCTTGGGAATAAATTTTGTTTACAAACATGATGTGGAAGTCTAGAAAGGTAGTAACATCTTCTAAGGCATAATGTAAAACACAGATAACAAAAGTAATGAAACCCAAATCTACAGAGCAATGTAGGCTGACATACTGCACATAACACTGCTACTTCTGTATGTCTCATTCTTGTTTGTTTTCTCTTTTCATACAGAAAATGATGCCACCGTTGTTGAGGTTAGCAACATTTTCCTTTAATTAAGAGTTTTAATACAACTTGTGAGTTTAAATACAAATTGCGATAGTACTGTGCTAATACTTTACTGCCAATACATATTGATGCCACTGTCTGATAGTACAAAAGGGCTGTTTTAAGGAGAATACAGATTATTCAGAGGTACAGCTGGTCAAATGTTGAGTTCCAGTGTCATCAGTACCAGAACTTGCTTCCCAGAATAGCTTAAAAGCACAGACAATATGCATACTGTTGTCAGGCAGGAAGTGCAACCACTTCCCTTACATGAGCTCACGGGCAGAGCCTTCCATGTTAAAGAAATCTACTAACGTATATGAAGTTGTTGTGTCAGTAGTATGCTGAAAGCATATTTCTAACAGAATCTACAGGATAGAAGATGAGGGTTGGTTAGTATAGCAATAATACCAACGAATCTTATAGAAAACGTCTTAGATAACATCTGGGACCATGTGCATGCTGGACAGGATTATACTAAAAATGTTTCATACCTTTAGTAGGCTGAAAACACGTCAGAATCTGGATGAAAAATGCAATTCAGTAAAACAAATATCTTTGTTTCAAACAGCAGACTAGGATTTACTAAAATCATTGAATAACACACTTTGAAAGACAACTGTGATGAACCATCCAACTCCAACTAATTTTTAGCTCAATTCTTAAATTTCTCATATAGAAATATTATTTGTATTTATCTCACATGCACGCTTGTTTGTGTGTAATATGTATGTTAATGACATCAGTTAACATTTAGACTAAAGCAATGCAGCTTGGAAAGTCTGTCAGTAGGATTCAAACCCTTAAAGGCAAAACACTTGTTCCCAGCCAACAGACAAAAATACGCAAAAAAAAAAAAAATGCACAATGTCATTTACTAACACTACCGCATACTCTGTTGTATTTGTGGGCATGTGAAATTAGGCCGCCTTTTGTAATGGTCAAAACTAGTAAAGCAGTTTCCACTTGTTTGTGTAACTTATGTTCTTTGTAGTTCTCTGTTGCTGTAATTACTCTTGGGATTTCTCTTCCTGCAGAAGCCTGAGCACAGCTCAAATACCAAAGACGTTCACCCTCCCTCCCTCCCCACCAGCTTGGTGGATGCCCTTCTTTCTGACACTGTAGGGTATCAGTACTATAAAGGGTCATTAGCTGGTGCCATCTTTCGTTCGTTCTTCCCATTGTAGTCTGAGGTGACCACGTTTCAGTACATCTGTCGATTCTGGAGCTAAGATTTTTTTCTTTTTTTTTCTTAAACTGCTTTAAATATCAGAAAAATACCACTACTGATTGTCTAGTGTGTGGGAAACAAATTCCCCAGTGGATTTCTACTCTGTCTATTTTACCTCTGTCCATAGCACAATATGCCCATTTGTCCTCAGTGTGTGTTTTTTAATTCCTGGTCAAACACAGGATTGAAAAATAAGCTTACGAGAAGAAGAGATCACTCTCCTGGCCTTGGCTTAATTTGGCATAAGTCTGTTGTTCTGTGGAGCTCTCATAGATGTGGAAGGAAAAACGTCCCAAGGATAGGAGCACTGGAGGATCTATAATTTGATTTTGGTTTTCAACAGCTCTCCCAAGCTGTAGATTGTTGAAGGGAGGTATGGCACTTTCACAGCCCCTTCTGACAACATCCCTTGCTTCTGAGCCTTCTCACATGATACGTGCCATACTTGGTGCCAGTGTCTGTTCAGACTAAACCATGTGGATTATTTGGGTCCAAAACTGCTGTGAAGGCATCAGCTTCTGACACAAGGATTCTGGTTACTGAAGGAGGCAGGTGGCAGTCCACCATATCGTTGGTCATAAGGAGGTGCCTGGGAAATATATCCAAGTCAGCTGACCCACAACCTAAGGCGTCTTTAACAGACACCACTCCAAAATACAGTTCCAAGGTCCCTAAGACAAAATTTTGTCATCGGTTTGTCCCCAACCTCTGCTGTATGGGCCAAAGTTCAGCAGAAGCTACCCAAGCAAAGCCCAGTGTTTAATCCTACACAGACTAAAGGCAAGAAAGACAATTATCCCAGAAAGTGGCAAACTGATCCCAAATCCTGACCTGGTGAATCCCAGTCTCAGGGTCCTAACAGGTAGCAGCTGTACTCAGTACAGCACCTCCTTGCCCCGACAACAGATTCCACCACCTTCCCTGCCTCTGCCAAAAAAAATCAGACTTTTCCTTTTTGGTCCCAGCTGACCACATGTTGCCTAACAGAAGTGGGTATTATATCTAATAAAGTCAGGATACACTGTGCAGTTTACGAAAACACTTTTTTTTTTGGGCATTCCCTCTGTATCAAAAGACCAACAGAAGCTGGCACAGGGATCTATAGAACCAGTTCAAAGTAGACTATTGCAGGTTTTTCTGGTTCCAAGAAAAGAAAGGTCTAGGAGGCCAATCCTAGACTTTTCAGAACTAAACTGGTTTCTGTTTATCCTGAAATTCAGAATGCTAACTCTGAAGAAACTTCTACTCTGAGATTCTTCTAGAAGTCCTCAATTTCCTTAGACGTGATGGATACTTAACTCCATATTCTCATACCTCATGAACACAGTTAGTTTCTTCACTTCAAAGCAGGGATTCATATTTGCTGTTTGTGGCTTGCCTTTAGCTTTTCCACTGCCCCCAGTGTCTTTACAAAATGACTGGATCCATTTGGAGGACAAATGGAGTCCACCTTTACTCATATCTGGATGACTGTCTGTACAGACATTTTCTCTCTTCAAGAGATGCAGGCAACCCTCCAGCTGACCATGGAGTATTTCATCAAAGTGGGGTTCTCATTGAGATTTCAGAAATTCCACCACCATACCTCCACTGTAGTGACCTTTCTAGGTTTCATGGCATCATAAATTGTAATAGCTCCCCTGTCCATACTCTGTATGAGGAAACTGCAGTGGTACCTAACAACTGCTGGTGCTATTATCAGTCTGAACCCTTCCACTACTTCAGCAAATGACTCAAGAATCTGTCACTTCCATAGAAACATGGCTAAAGGCTCATCAGCTAATCTTAAATATCAAAAAAATCAAAATTAATGATTTTCATGCCAAGATCTCTTTAAACAACTAGTACACCTTTAATATTACCTCTACAAACACCACCACCATAGTAACTGTAACAAATATCAAACTACTAGGAGTCATAATAGACAACCTAAATTTGACCTGCATATTACCCAGGCATTCAAGAAAACTCTATAGTCGTAAACAAAAATTAAAAACTGATAAAATAATAAAATACCAGCGTAGTCAAAAAAGTAAAAAACACAACGACTTTAATCATTGAAATGAAGCATAAAAGCTATAAAAGTCCATCTGTAACTGACTAAGCGCTTTCACCCAACAAAGGGCATCCTCAGAGTCAGTTAAATCTTAGTTACAGACACATATAAAGAAATTTAAATTATTTATCACCAATGAAATGAGACCTTCAATTAATTAGTTACCTTAAACAACTGTTCTCCTAATCCCAGGTATGTTAACCCTTCATTTTGTAACACAATCACCAACTTGGTGCTTGAAATTGAGTAACCAAGAAAGGTCCATAAAGTTAAAGTTTACATTACGTAAGTTTAAACTATGTAAAAAATGTGCATTTACATAATAAATACATGTATCATACATATATATATATTTGTTTAAATCACAAAAAAGTGTATGTATGTTGTTTTTTGTATATTGTAAAATTATGTTATGTACGTCACCTGGCATCAGTGATGTAGTATCTTTAACCTGTATTCTAAAACAGAGGGCTTTACTGTTATAGAATTGTGAAACTGTAAGATTCTTTAGAATAGTAGTTAGAATTTTATGAAAATGAGATATGATTTGTGTACAAACTTATTAACATAACATAATTTTACAATATACAAAAAACAACATACATACACTTTTTTTGTGATTTAAGCAAATATATATATATATGTATAATACATTTATTTATTATGTAAATGCACATTTTTTACATAGTTTAAACTTATGTAATGTAAACTTTAATTTTATGGACTTTTCTTGGTTACTCAGTTTCAAGCACCAAGTTGGTGATTGTGTTACAAAATGAAGGGTTAACGTACCTGAGATTAGGAGAACAGTTGTTTAAGGTAACTAATTAATTGGAGGTCTCATTTCATTGGTGATAAATAATTTAAATTTCTTTATATGTGTCTGTAACTAAGATTTAACTGACTCTGAGGATGCCCTTTGTTGGGTGAAAGCGCTTAGTCAGTTACAGATGGACTTTTATAGCTTTTATGCTTCATTTCAATGATTAAAGTCACTGTGTTTTTTACTTTTTTTACTACGCTGGTATTTTATTATTTTATTCAAGAAAACTCACCAAAAACAGCTTCCACTGTCAAAACCATGCCTACCTCACAGACTCCTCAGGAAAATCCGTAGCATCATCCTACCATCTCCTCCTGCCTATGCATCATCACCCATATTAACCAATATTCAAGCCCCCCCTACAAAATAAATTAGATGCATGCTTTAACAAAATAATCAAATTTCCAGCTAATACACCCTGCTGTACACACCACTGTTAACACTAAAGAAGCTCAATTGGCAAGAACTACCTAATCAACATTCAACTTCAAATTGCCCACAAAACAATACATAAACCACAGACATGCACTTCTCTACAAAACATTCTCAAGATCTACTCCCTACCATGCAACATCTTCCACTGTCAAAATCATGCCTACCTCACAGACTCCTCAGGAAAATCCGTAGCATCATCCTACCTTCTCCTCCTCCCTAGCCTTTAGTCAGCTAATCAGAGCCAACTAATAATTTCTAAGTCAGTAGTACAGCTGGAGACTCACTATACCTGTCCTATGTCACCAGGAACTCCCTACCTAACCCACTAAAACAGGACAGCTGTGCATCTAGCTTTAAGCACAACCTAAAACGTCACCTAAGCCACTCCTGTCTCTGTTCTTGTTCACAGCCTAACTTTCTCTCTTTTTCTCTCTCTCTCTGTCAGATCTCTAGACTATCAGCAACCCCTAACTCTCCATGACTCCTATATTATCCTGTAAATAATGTAAATAAATCCTATCTGCACTTATAATTATATGCACTGCTTTTCATCATTCAGATGTAAATGAAATTTGTATATTGCTGTATATGTAAATGCACCATGTTTATTACTGTATAACACTCCTACAGAAATCAAATCGTATTAACCTCTGTCTTGATTGTATTACCCACTGCATGATTCTTAAACCCCATTTCTACTGTCAAGAAACTGAAATTAGTTTTTCTATGTAATTTTTATGTCATTTTTATAATTTTAGTGGAGCTTTTATCCCCAGGCAAGGTGATGTAATTGAAAATTCTCTGGGTTTCTCCATGAAGGTTCAAATCCTGCTGATTACAAAAGTTCAACTTCTTGGGAGGTTGGGGGGAGTTGGCATAATAGTTAGTGTTTACAAACTCAAGGTGCAGGGTTTGATTCTCAAACTGGGTCACTGGCTAGGCTTAAAATAGCTTACAAGGGCAGATAGCCTAGTACTAACCTATGAATCTAAGAAATAAGCTAACATGGGAATGGAATAAGAAAATTTTGCCAATAGGGATGAGTGCAAGTAGGGGAATAGAGAATAGCCAAGAGGAGGCTAGAATGGACTGGAGAAAAGAGGCAAATGAGACAAAGTATTGGTAGCAAGTAACTAGAGAGGGAAAGGTAATAGAGTGGGATGAGGCCAGGAAGTTTGGACTGCAGATCACATACTCCCTCCCATATCAGGGATTGATATCAGAGTATAGGCAAAGAAAAAAAGGATAAGGGAGTCCTAAGGGCTTGACAGAGTTTTTAGTTCAATCTAGAACAGAAGCTGCTGTGAAAATGGGATAATTGGCAAGGCATATACAATATTGCATGATAACTATAAGAATCAATGAGAGGAGGTTAGAAAAGATTGAGAAAAGAAACTGGAAAATTAATTTACAAGGGAACAATGGGAGGGCATATGCTTGGCTCCCAAGTATGCAAAAAAGTCCAGAAGGTTTAGAATTTTTACTTGCAAGTGTTTGCATAGGTATTTTTATAACCCAAGCAGACTTCAAATATTTTTAACGTAGGCAGACAGGAAATGCTGGAGGTGTGATGGGAAAGAAAGAGGTAAGTGGGAACATGTTTTTGGGAGTGTAATGAGTTGGCATATTTTAAAAAATCCCTGCAGCATATTCTGTGAGAAGTACTGGAGGAGGGGCAAATGTCTGTAACTAAGGAGATTATTCTTTTGAGCTGGGGCACAGGATCTGAATTATCTAGACGCAGTAAGGCCTTGAGTTTTATCTTATTGGCTGCCTCCCAAAAAATTGCTAGAAAATGGAAATCAAAATCTAAAGCAACTGTATCTGAAGTATTGAATATTGTAAAAGAGATAAAAAAGTGGGATCTTTAGAAAAGGTAAGAAGCAAACTGCATAGAAATAAATGGAAGTTGTACGAAGTATACATGCAAAATAATGTTCAAGAGGAGGAGTGAGGTTTAAGGGAGGGCAGGAAATGAGCAGTTTATGGAGTGTTTGGACTAAATAAGGGTTGTTATAAAGAAATAAAACATATGTAATGTACAATGTTTGGAAATCAAAAAATGTTAATAGGGTTTGTTTTCTTTTCTATTTCGTTGAACTTCTCAAAAATGTTTGTGTTTCTAATAACATGACGGAAATGGACCCCATTCCTAAGACAGGGTATAATTAAAGTTCATGAAATTAGTATTGTTTCAGTCTTGGATGTTAGCCAAAAGTGTTTTTTTTGCAGTACCCAGAACTGACTCCTGCAATTCACACAGGTACATGTATAAGCAGCATATGTAGATTTTTTTTATTAAACCCATTTCTCCTACTATTATTAGTTTTAGACTTCTGTAGTATGTTCATGTTTTAATGCAGATCCTTCTTCAGTTCCCAAATATTTATACATTCCGTCCTGTTCAAGCTACTTTATATCAAATTCCTGTCTCAGAATGATATTTTCTTGGTACTGCAATTTTCCTGTTTTAAACATTGTTTTTGTACATTTATCAAGATCAAATGTCATTATTATATCATCTTAAAAAGTTTTAACCACTTGCAGTTGTGCTTTCAACTCCTCATTTAATGAACTACGCAGTTTTAAATCATCCACAAAAGCAGACAAGAAGTCCTTAAGCAAGTTTTTTTTTTCTGTGAGACAAGACCTAATATGTTAAGTAAACAGCTTAATGGGTTAATGGCAAGACAAAACAATAGTGTGGCGACAAAGAATTACCCTGGAATAGCCTCTTTTGAATTTTTATCCCTGGGATAATAATTGACCCTTTGCCATGGCTTAATTGCAAAGTTGTTTACCACCTCTTCATAGTAACTGTAATGTAATTGACCACTGTAGGATGTATCTTATACATCTGTATGCACTTTTTTATCCATGAAGCAGGGATGCAATCAGTTTTTTTTGTAATCTACACATGAGACTTAGAGTCCTCCCATTTTTACAATTCTCTTTTATAGCTTTATTAAGCAACAAATAATTCCTTGTTCTATGTGACTTTCTTTTGTTACCCTTTTGTTCTATTGCCATAATTGAGTCTTCTTCTAAATGACTATAAACTTTGTCATACATTTTCGGAAGACAAGTTAGAGGAGTGTCATTTTTCCTGTTGTTAACCAGGTTGGTGACTGTTCGGGATGTGCATGTACGTAATTCGTACTCAGATCTAAATCTTTCTGTAAAGATGTTAATACTTTTAACCAGAAGTTAGGTACTGCATCTGAGCCTTTTTTTTCCAGTTAGGAGCTCTTCTTAATACTTTATCCCATTTCATATATTGTTCATTTGAACTCCTTCCTGTTTCTTTTAATTTTTCTATCCATTCAGCATCTCTGTTATGTTCCACAGGGTCTTCATAAAGATTTCTCAAAAATGTTTCTGTTTCTTCTTTTTTTGGTGGTGTTTGCATTTCTTTTGCTTTGTTTCCCAGTTTTCAGTAAAACTTTTTTGGGTCATCAATGAATTGCTTATTTTGTACTTTTCTTCATATTTATTTGCATATCTTCTAAGTTTTTCTGCCTGTGTTAATTATTTGCAATAGAAGAAGTGTATAATAGATTGTGTCTGTCTTGATACTTTGCATTGTTTTTACCATGTCTTTCTATGTATTTTTGATCTAGTTCCTCTTCTATATTCTTGTAACAGTGACACCTCTTGTCTTAATTGCCGTTCGATTCTTCTATGATGGCACTTAATTTCTTCCCTTCCTTTCCCTTATTGTGCTATGTTTTGTGGTAAGATTTTATCTATTATTAATTTACAGTATGTATTTATAGTATGTGCCATTCTCCATGTTTTTATCCATATCTAGAATTAAAAAAAAAAAAAAATATATATATATATATATATATATATATATATATAATATACCATGGAGAGTAGTAAAATAAAAAAATATATCATAGATGTGTATATATATATATATATATATATATATATATATATATATATATATATATACACACACACACACACACATGGAATCACTACTAAATCTCGAAATTCCACAGTCCCGAGACTCTGAATCCCAAGGACCAGAATCCCGAGATTGCTGAATCTCGAACATAAAAAAACATGTTCTAACGTCTATGCAGGGGGGCACTACAGTGGAGTGAATGGAAAAATAGTGCCTTGCAGAACGGAATGGAAACTTTGTTGATCACTCCACTCTATTGCAATGTCAGAGTTGGGATATTTAAGTTGCAGGGGGTGTGGGGGGCACAGCCCCCATGTGGTGGGTGCAGGGGGTTTGCCCACCTGCATATATGTTACACAATCTTGCTTTTTTGTTTACTTTTGTTTTTTTGTTTTTTTTTTTATCTTCTAGATTCTGCAATCCCGAGATTCTGGTCCTCGAGATTCAGAGTCTCGGGATTGTGGAATTTCGAGATTTAGTAGGAATCCCATATACACACACACACACACACACACACATATATATATATATATATATATATATAGTAGTATAAAAAATAATCACCGTTGAATAACACAGAGTGCAGTGAAGAAGGCCAGAGAATAATGGTATCCAGTTGTACCAACTCGGTCTTCCAGTAGTAAAAATGGCGGGGGGAATGGTGGGTGGGATGTAAGGATGGAGGCGAAGATGGACAACACACATGGAATGTTATGGTGAGTACATAACTTCTTTATTTGCTGTCCTATCTTGCCTTCATTCTTACTAGGATGGGACAGCGTCCCTAGCACCATCTTTCTTGGGTGGCTCAAAGGAGAATATTCTTCAGAATTGTGGAACCAAAAGGGGCCCTGTTTCTGGAGGCCAAATCGACTTTGTAATGAGTGATAAAGGCATGTGGTCTTGTCCATGTTGCCGCAGCACAAACTGTATCAGTTGGTAGTTTAGCCAGAAAGGTGGATGAGGTTGTAATGGCTCTTGTAGAGTGGAATTTAACTCTTTCGGGAAGATCTCTGTTTTGTGACTTATAGATGAAAGTTATGCAATCTGAAAGCCATTTTGAAAGTGTTACCTTAGAGAATGAAGTATCTTTCTTTGAGTCTGAAAAGTAGATAAATAGTTGGTCAGACTTTCTGAAGTCAGTTAGTAAAAACGTAACTGTCTATGCACATCCTGTTGATGTAACATGTATTCTGCCTTATTCTCATAAGTTGGGTAAAAGACTGACAACTCTAGAGTGGTTCAAACTTGATTCTGAACATACTTTTGGCAAAAAGGAAGGGTTTGTTCGTAAGGACACCCTGTCTCTCTGGAAAAGCAAGTGGGGGGCTTTATTGACAAGGCTTGCAGCTCTGACACTCTTCAAGCAGAGGTAATTGCTATCAAGAGAATAGTTTTCCATGTCAAGAACTTGAGTTTGCAAAATGATGCTAGCACAAATGGGGGGAAAATTAGATGAGATAGGATGAAACTTAAGTTCCATGGTGCTGGAGGGTCTTTGATAGGTGGTCTTAATAACAAGGTACTTTT
Source organism: Protopterus annectens (assembly GCF_019279795.1). NCBI lineage: Eukaryota > Metazoa > Chordata > Ceratodontiformes > Protopteridae > Protopterus > Protopterus annectens. The sequence goes on along the minus strand of NC_056743.1, from coordinate 398,352,713 downwards.
AAGAAAGGCTCTGCATAGTCTGTGAGATATAATGTTGAGGCCAGATTCACCTAAATAGAAATTGGATATCACTGCTAGCTGTGGCTGCGCCTTCATTGAATAGTTTTGCCAGGAATTCTAGAATGGAATTGACTTGGGGCAGAAAAGGGATCAATGTGGTTATGAGAAGCCCATAATGAGAATCTTTTCCATTTGCTTCTATATATCTTTTTTGTTGAAGCCTTATTGGAAGAAATTAGAATGCGTTTAACTGATGAATAGAGGTTAGGAAACCTGGCCCGTTCCCTTTGAATGGGTGGAGTGTCTGGTAAATTTTTTTTTGGGACGGGGAAGGAAAAGTGTATCTAGTAACCTCTGGATATGATGCTTTGTACCCATTTGTCTTTTATTTGTTGTCAGGCTTCTAGGTACAAAGATAATCGGTCCCTGACTGCCTCCAGAAATGGACAGGTGGGTCTCCTTTCAGGAGTGCTGAAAGGGCTTACCAAAGAAAGATTCTCTGTCACCCTGATTCTACAGACCCCCTCTGCTGCGTGGTCGGCATCTTCCATTACTATTTCCCCCTCTGCCCCTGGGGAAAAATTCACCACAAGTGTCCTAGAAAGCTCTGGGATTTTCGGAACTACATTTTGCCACTTCCTTTCTGACCTTTGGGATAAAGTCTGGTAGGCAGGGAAAAACGGACTCCTACAGCAGACAGTCTTTCCTTCTTGCTCACACCTGGTTAGTGTTTTTTTTTACTTTGGGCCCGAACATGGACGAGCCATCAAATGGCGCATTCACAGAGGACACTGCAAAGTCACACAAGTGCAGCCAAGAATGTTTCCTTAGGGAAATTCCTGAACCCGCTGCTCTACTTGGTCCATCTGCTGCATAAGAAATCAGTCTCATGGAGGAGTTGACAACTGAGTTTAAGGTAGAGAGCTGAGAGGAAACTTTATCTGAAACCCCTTTAGTACTGAACCTTGGAGAGTATCTCCTAGCTCTTTCTGGAGGTCTCTCTGTAATCTAGTAAAATGGGTAAGGTAATTAAGTGATCTGAGGGCAAAAGTCACTGAAGACAAAATGTGCTTTCCATATCTGTCCATTGTATGAGACTCCTTGATTGGGGCATGAATAGAAGAAGATGTTCATAGGTTCATACTAGGCTATCTGCCCTGGGGCATTTATAAGCCTAGCCCGATTGTGTTTGGCTTACGCCACCCCTTGATTTGAGTATACTGTGCCCTTTTTAAAGTTTAGTTTACTGTGCCTCTGTCTAATAGTGACACAGAAGTAATCCTCGGGACAAACCTACGATCCCCCATCCACTCATCAAGATTCTTCTTAAAGAGAGTCAGTGAGGTGCTCTGCCTAACATGAATTGGAATTCTATTCCAGAGCGAAGGGAGCCTCTTGGTTATGAATCTATCCCTCCAGCATGTTCTATTTATTTCTGTGCTGATGTTCAAGTCCCTCGAGCACGTGGCTCTAAGGGATTTAGATTTACTGAGGTGGAGCATGTCCATTAATTCTGGGTTGGACATAGCTTTATATGTCAGGCATAGATCGCCTCGAAGTAGGCGGTATGCAACTGAGTAGAGCTGGAGTTTTTTTAACCGAGCAGCATATGGCATCTGTTTGAGTCCCTTGATCCTCATGGTGAGGTGCTTTTGGGGTCTTTCTAATTGCTGCAGGTGTTGGGTAAGGTACATCCCAAAGTGGGCATTGCATTCTATAATGGGCCTGATGAGGGATGAATAAAGGGGGCATGATTACCTCTCTTGATCTAGATGTGAATCCTTTCATGATGAGGTGGGCTATGTAGAAGGTCTTTCTAACCACTTTGGCAATGTGGTTGTCAAAGGAGAGATTGCCATCAACTTGGGTCCCCAGATCCCTAATTACTTTCTCTGTACTTAATGGGTTACCACCTATGTGGTAATTTGTGAGCACATTGTTTTTGCCAAAGGGTATGACTATACACTTTTTGGCATTTAGCTTTAGACCATGGCTCTGGCACCAGTTATCCGTCTCTGTGAGACCTTTTTGAAGGATGTTTGTGTCAGCTGGAGAGTCGATTATGGCACCCAGTTTGCAGTCATCTGTGAACTTGGCGAGCCATAGTCCTCCCACATTAGCCTGTACCTCAGAAAAGTAAATACCGAACAAGAGAGGTCCCAGGACAGAACCTTGTGGGATGCCACTTGTGACCGGTTTCGAGTCTGACATGGCTCCAGCAACTCTGACTCTGTGGGTTCTGTCTTTCAGCCAGTTTGCGACCCATCTTGTGACATAGGGGTTTATATTTAGGCTGGATAGCTTATCTATGATGCCCAAGTGGGGTATTGTGTCAAATGCCTTTGCGAGGTCCAGATAGGCTGTGTGGACTACCTTCCCTTCATCTATGGCCTTGGTGACTGTTTCGAAGAAGTCGACCAGGTTCAAAAGGCAGGATCTGCCCTTGAAGCCAAATTGGGTAGGATCTAGTGTCTGTAGGTCCCCAATGTCTTTGTTTATGAGTTCCATGATGATCCTCTCCATAGCCTTGCAGACTAGGCTAGTCAGGCTTATGGGGCAATAGTTTCCAGGGTCCGCAGAGGCACCACCTTTGTGGAGTGGGACCATTGTTGCTGTACGCCATTCTTTGGGCACATATCCTGTAGTGAGGCTGAGATTGTACAGCAGTTTTACTTGAGGGATTAGTTCTTCTTGGAGTTCATGTAGGACGCAACCCGGGCCGCCATCTGGTCCCATGGAAGCAGTGTTTTTTTGCTTTGGAGAGGGTGGCCTTCACCTGAGCATCAGAGATGTTTGGGAGGCTGCACTCTGCCGGGATAGATACTTGCTCTTTTGGGGGGAAGGGGGTGGAGAAGTTTGCACTGAACCTGTCTGCCAGGATATTGGCGATGTCTGTGGGTTCAGTGTATTTTTTGTCGCTTAGAATCAACTCAGAACAAGTCTAGGAGTTGCATCCCAGGTTCCTAACATAACTGAAAAAAGCCTTATGATTGTCTTTAGTGTCCTGTGTAATTTTTCTCTCGAAGTTGGTCTTGGAGGATTTTATGAGGGATCATAATTTTTTGCTAGTACTGATCAGAGATGCCTTCCCTTTTAGAGATTTTGCTCTATCATGTAGTAGCTTCCTCCTTCTGTTGTACAGTTTATTTATGGCTGGGGTCCACCAGACTGGATGCCTGCCTTTGGATGATTTGGTCTTGATTTTGTTTGGGATAGCATGATCCATGCATTCCTGGAGATGTCCGTAGAATGCGTTTATATAGGATTCTGCAGTTTGGGCTGTAGTTTCCACTGGCCCTGGGGCCTTGAAGGATTCCACTTCGGTTTTGAGAAGTGTGAAGTTTGCTTTTGAGAAGTTTTTCACTGTGGTTTTCTGGGCTGGGGGTGGGGTCGAGATGTGGATATCCAGTGAAATTAATTTATGGTCTGATCTTACCAATGAGAGATATACTTCTGGTATGGAGCATAGAGTCCCCATGTTGGTAATGATCAGGTCTAGTATGTTTTCCCCTCTTGTGGGAGTGGTGACTAGTTGTTCCATTTGAGTTTATAAATTCCAGGAACCTTTGGGCTAAGGTGCTGGGGCTTGAGTAATGCTCCCAGTCTATGTTTGGGTAGTTGAAGTCACCCAATATAATGGTGTTCGGAGAGATCTTCATGTTCTCCAATGTTTTCAGGAAAGCCGAGTGGGATTCCTGACTTTGAGAGGGTGGTCTGTAGGATGCTATAAACTGAAAAGCAGTCTTGCCCGCTGTCAGTTGCACATGGATGGTCTCCAATACTTTGTGCAATGCCACTAACCTGGCGGTGTGGATATCCTTGATGAATATGGAAACTCCCCCTCCTTTTGTGGTTCGGTGCGGGTTTTGGGGCCCAAAAGCATGATATGAGGTATAACCTGGTAGTGCTGGGGTGCTCTCTGGAGCCTTGAACCAGGTTTCTGTCACTGCACAGATATCGATGTTCTCCATACTGAGGAGAGCTTTGAGTGCATGCATCTTGAGGTTAAGACTTCTGGCGTTTAGCAGCATTACCCTTAGTTTCTTGTTCCTTGTGCTGTCTATGGAGGTGGGTTTTACTTTTGAGCCTTGCCTAAAAAAGGCACTATGGGGGTGGCAAGAGCCTTTGCCAATATCCGAAAGCCCAGGGGTGACAGGTGCAAGCCGTCCCTAGCAAAGCAACGTGGCTTGTCGAGCATGTCATCCCAGGCTGACAGACACTGGATCCCCTTTGAATGACACCAAAATTTTAGCCAATTGTTAAAATCGATCATTTTGTCTTTATACTGTGGCATCATTCTAGGTGAGGGTAAGATGCTGCTCAAGGCCAGGGTCATACCGGCCTGGGCTACATGATCAGAGAGCTCCTCTATGTCTCTTTTCATGTAGTCGAGAGAGGTACGTCTCAGGTCATTCACGCCAGCATGTACAATGACTGAGTCATATTTGTATATGCTTTGGAGTGACCTGAGTGCTTGTGTTATGTGGCGGATCCTAGCACCCGACAGGCAGCTCACTGTGACCTTCTCTTTATTCAGCCTGGTGAGCGGGACGTCACCTATTACAAGAGTATCAGATGTGTTATTCAGCCTTAAGGGCTGTGACTGCTTGGCACACTGACTTTGTGTGCTATGTGTTGTACGTGTTTTGTTTTGGGGTAGCGTTTGCTTGGATGTCTGCTTTGGAGGTCTCTGTTGCTTAGGTAGATTTTTATTTAGAGCCTCCGAGTATGTTTTTGTGTGTTTGGTTCGCTGTTGTGGTGGGACTATGTGATACTGGAATTGTGTTGTGTGAGGTTACCTTCTCCTCCTGACTGGTTACACCAGTTTTGAGATGAGAGAGCTCAGCCTCCAGTTTGGCTATATGGTTGCATCTCTCACATATATTTAAACCTGTTTGTAGGAGGAGAGGGTTGTCCGTGTACATGAGACAGTTGTAACATTGCCTCAAAATTCCCAGATTCACCAGCTGGACTGGAGAGGAAACCATTGACTGACCTTTGGACATGCGAGAGTAATATAGGGAACTGAATTAAAATGGACCAATAGGGGACAAGGTAATCGTAGAGAGTATAAGAGTAAGTAGTGCTTATGGTTTATTAGTGCTAACTTGTAAAATTACTTATTTGGACCAGTGAGGGGCCTTAGAATGAGAATATGGTGTTTAATTTGAGAAATAGAGCAGTTCTAAGGGAAAAAGTGAAGAGCAGACTTTGTGGAGCCAGGAATAGTTTAAACCCAATTAGGCGGCGCTGCCCAATGTTGCGCTATGCGCAAAAACACGCAAAAGAGGATTTTAAGAGAGGGAGCTCAAGGAGTTAGGAATTGACCCAAAATGGCCAATAAAACTATAGTTTCAAGGCAGTAACCACTCCGACAGGGGCAGGCAGGCTGCTCAATGTTTATCACTGCCACTGATGAACACAGAGACTTCCCTTTAGCCCAAGCAAACAATGGCCTCCAAGAAACTTACAAACAGTCCAGAACAGCAAATCTGTAACTGAACTTTTTTAAATCTCAGAAAAGTGGGGAAAAAAGCAAGATTTTTTTTTTTTTTTTTTTTTAAGGAAAGCAGAGGTTCACAAGTATCAACAAGTTAGAGCAGTGCAGTAAATGACCCCACACTTGAGTGCTAGGCCAGAGACAGATAAAATGCAAGTTTTAAGAAAAAAACAATTTTAAAAATAAATGCAGGCAGGAAATTCAGTAATCAGCTCTAGGTTGTGTTCTAAATACAGTTACCAACACAGAAATCAAGTTTAACAAGCCAGAAAATGCTCAAAAGTAGGCGGCAATGCAGAAAAACTTAACAAATAATCTGAAGCAAAATACTTAAAATCTCAAAAGTGTCTCCTTTCTTCTCTCAGCGTTTTTTCCTCTTGGTGGGTGCTTCACCAACAGCCAACAAGTCCAAAAAGATGCCAAAACCACGAGGCAATCGGGCTTTAAGAGAGGGAGATCAAGGAGTTAGGAATTGACCCAAAATGGCCAATAAAACTACAGTTTCAAGGCAGTAACCACTCCCACAGGGGCAGGCAGGCTGCTCAATGTTTATCACTGCCACTGATGAACACAGAGACTTCCCTTTAGCCCAAGCAAACAATGGCCTCCAAGAAACTTACAAACAGTTCAGAACAGCAAATCTGTAACTGAACTTTTTTAAATCTCAGAAAAGTGGGAAAAAAGCAAGATTTTTGTTTTTTTGTTTTTTTTAAGGAAAGCAGAGGTTCACAAGTATCAACAAGTTAGAACAGTGCAGTAAATGACCCCACACTTGAGTGCTAGGCCAGAGACAGATAAAATGCAAGTTTTAAGAAAAAAACGATTTTAAAAATAAGTGCAGGCAGGAAATTCAGTAATCAGCTCTAGGTTGTGTTCTAAATACAGTTACCAACACAGAAATCAAGTTTAACAAGCCAGAAAGTGCTCAAATGTAGGTGGCAATGCAGAAAAACTTAACAAATAATCTGAAGCAAAATACTTAAAATCTCAAAAGTGTCTCCTTTCTTCTCTCAGCGTTTTCTCCTCTTGGTGGGTGCTTCACCAACAGCCAACAAGTCCAAAAAGATGCCAAAACCACGAGGCAATCGGGTTTTAAGAGAGGGAGATCAAGGAGTTAGGAACTGACCCAAAATGGCCAATAAAACTACAGTTTCAAGGCAGTAACCACTCCCACAGGGGCAGGCAGGCTGCTCAATGTTTATCACTGTCTCTGAGAGTTCCTTCTTGGTGGCTGCCACCACCACCATAGCATCTACTGGGAGACCCTTATGTCAAAAGGTTTTGTCTGATGGGGATATGATAAACTTATTTGGCCTCCTAGGAACAGGTTCCACTGAATCTGGAGACTCCCACACCTTCCGAGAAACTAGGTCCATAAGTTCGTCGAAAGGTGGAGATACCCAAGTGGAGGAAGGGTGAGACCCAAAGGCCTTCAGGTATACAGACTCCTCTGTTGAAGGGTTATTGGACTTCCAGACCACTCTCTGTTTCAGTATTTATAGGATGTCTCAAAAGGAGACATCATCAGGAGGCAACTGTGGGGACCCTTCAGCTTCATCGAGGTCTGTATCAGAAGTGATGGACTCCTCTAGGGAGTCTAAATGCTTCCTCTTGCATAATTTCTTCTGAGAGACCTCTTTTGAGGGGTACTCTGGAGGGTACTCTGGAGAGGTTTCAGAAGAGTGGTTGGTGCCCTGTGGGGCATCCTGAGACCTAGGATCTCCGCGTCCCTGTGGATGCAAGGATATAGAGGCAGACAGTGCTTTTGGGGGTAGAACATCCAGAGATGACAGCAGATGTGTCTGTGGAGACAGTACTCTCCTCATCACCTCAAAAGCCCCCCACCCCTGATCTGAGGATATGCCTGGATCCGAAGAAATCGAGGGAACCCCCATAATCAAGGACAATGGGCCCAAGGCCAAGGTAGGAGCCGAGCTTACCCGAGCCGATGCCCTGAGTGGCAAGGTCAGATCCGACAATTGTCCAAGCTGACTCACCTTCCCAGATCTGACTGGACAGTGTCAGCTCCTAGAATCATCGAGCTCTGATGGAGCAGAGGACGTCAGAGCAATGGTCAGATCCAAAGATCCCATTATAGGTCTCTGGTCCGATGGTTCCACTAATATCAGCTCAGGGCATTCCGAGTCCGAGGTCAGATCAGAGGAGGAATTGGAGCAGAAGGGGAGGATGCAGTCAGATCCGAAGCCCTTGGGGTTGGATCCAATAATAACTTGGCCAGCACTGGTGTCCTTAGCGTCTTTACCAGTCATTCCACATTGCTGGATAGGCTCCTGAAGTCCAAGTGAAGGGGTCTGGAGACTTGGAATGTTGTAGTATCAGTGACCTTACAGTAGGGGAGAATAGCTCCAAGACTGGAGACCGGCTCCACAACTCAAACTCTACTGGCACTGAGACAGATGGTGTCGGAGCTGTAGATTTTTATGAACCGACGGGCTTAGGATCCAGTGTCGAAATTTTGGCAATCTTTTTTGATGGCTCAGATAGAGCACTAGAAGAGGAAGATCTCTTCACAGATGTGTCTGATTTTAAAGTTGGAGACTCATTAGGTTTTGGTAAACCCAGACCTTCTTGTATAGCCTGGGGGAAGGGGGTTTTCAACAGTCGTCTCAATATCAATTTGTTTTTCCTCTCCAGGAGAGCTCTGCGATTAAACGAATGACAAATGGAGCAAGACTCCTGGAGTTGGACAGCTCCTAGGCAATAGACACAAATTGTGTGTCTATCAATTAAGGACATTTTCTGTCCACACTTTTCACATTTTTTGAAACCTGATGGCAGTTTTGAATCCTTAGACGACATCCTGATAGGGAAGAGAGATAGTGACAGAGGAAAATTACCTAGAGAACTTTTTTTTTTTAATAGCAAAAACTTTGTCAGGAAAACAGTTACAGAGAATTAAAGGAGGGCACAGCTCTCTAACTTAAACAGGCTGTACTGGGAGATGGAAGGGAAAGAGATAGCCCTCTAACTTAAACGGGCTATGGGGAAAGCAGTTCTCTAACTTAAAAATGAACTATCTTTAAAAGGGTTCCTGGAAGAGAAACAAGAATAGAATAACAGCCCTCTAACTTAAAATGGGCTATTTATCTTTTAAGGTAAAAGCTGGGAGAGAAACAGCAAGGCCTAGACAGACGATGACAGCCAACAGCAGAAAAAAAAAACACAAAAAGAAGCGGAAATAAACTATCTAGCACAAAAGCTAACTATTTTAGGTAAATGACAATGAAGAATAAGCAATTGCTAACAGTAGAGGGTATAATAAAAGGTATACTTAGCCAGAGCTAGCAGAACGAGCACCAGATCTTGTTTAGCGGCATGCAAGATCTGGGGAGGTTTCCTGGTGTATGCTGGGATAGGGTTTAGCCGTGAGCTGGTAGAAGACCTCGAGCTTGGATCAAAAGGCTGAGTCAGATGTGAGGATCAGCGAACCCATTCTAAAATGAAGGCGAGATAGGACAACAACATATTCAGTGTTGTCTTGGAGAGATTTTCTGAAAACAGGGTCCACCACATGAAGGTACTCACCAAGGCTTAAGGACGAATTAAATTCCAGCAATACTATTCTCTTTGACTTGCTGATTTCATCATCTCTCCATTAAGACACATCTGTTATGTCTTAGAGATCATTTAATAAAGGTGTTTAAAAATGTCATCCAGGCAGTCATTTGAAGAGTTTTCAGGTTGGGGTGTTTCAAACAACCCCTGTCTTGTGAGAATAAATCCAGTCTGTGGGCACTGTTTTTTTGACTCCCTGAAATAACATTTGTTCCATTGTGAAGGAACCCCCTGGCATGGAAGGAGGGACTCCTTTTGCCAAGTGTATCCCTGTTGAATGACTTTCTGAACCTGTGTTTATGAAAAAGTTTGGTTCCACAAGGGAAGCTGTAGACACAGAGACAGTGAGAGAATGATGCCGGGGGTATGGGGGAGGGGCCTGAAAAGGCCAAAAGTCATTCTAACTTTTTTGGAACGTCCTTGATTTTGTAAGGCTTTCCCTTTCTTTCTGGGATGTCCCTGCCATTGCTTTTTAAGATCCTGTTTAGTGGTATCTTGTTGCTTTAACTGCTTTTTGAAAAAGGGAGTTGAGGTGTAAGAAATATTGTTATATGCCTTAAAAAAGGAAGGTTGGAACATTTCCCCAGGCCTCCCCATACCCCCAACTTCAACTTCACCCTAAAAAGGTCATCACCACAATTGTGATCTGTATTCTACCTGGTAATATACCTGCTAGCCTTGAAGACTTCTTATCCTGGTGTTCTTCCACCTACTCACAAGAAACCCTTATTCTGGGGGATTTCAACCTCGATTGGTTCACCTGCATATCAGAACCACCAAGTAATTTAATAAATCTCCATGGCTACCAGCAGCTAGTCCAAATTCCAACTAGATGTGATAAAAAATCTAAAAAGGAATCTATCCTTGACTGGGTCCTAACTAATAACCCCACATTGTACCCCCACGCAGGCCATCTCCCAGACACCTTAAGTGACCACAACATAATATACTTTATACATAGTAGAACAAGCATATGCAAAACCACTAACTATATATCCACTAGAAACACAAAAAAATTCTCTCCTGAGGTCCTCAATACTTTACTCTGTAACTGTGACTGGACCACCCTAAAAACCCTCCCACTTGACCAGGCTGTAGCATATTTCAACAAAACATTTCTACAACACCTGCCAAAATCAAGGTTAGAACCTCTACAAACCCCTGGCTCAGTAAAGAAACCAAACAAATCCTCAAGTCCAGAGACACTGCCTGACTTTACTATCAAAAAAACAATGAAACACAAAGCCTAACTAAGTACCAAGAACTGTGCAACCGTGCAAAAAAATGCATTAGGCTGGATAAAAAAATCCTACTACACGACATTACAAACTAAATACCAACACAACCCCCAAAAAATTTGGAAAAATGTAAACCAGCTACTAAAACCCACCCTACTACACGACATTACAAACTAAATACCAACACAACCCCCAAAAATTTTGGAAAAATGTAAACCAGCTACTAAAACCCACCCAAAAGGCTACCACCAAACCAACCTCCCCTGACACTAAAGTTCCCATCGAAACACAATTCAGCTCCCACTTTGTGAACTCAATTTTATCCTTAGTATCACAGGACAGTTCCTTCCTCACTATCCCCCCAACACAAATAACACTAATACAAGCTTTACTCTCAAAACAGTTTCCACCACTTCAATCAAAAACAGATCAATTGTTGAAAACTATGTGCCCAAACTCTGGAAAATATCCTATGTTACACCCATACATAAAGGTGGGACCGCCACTGAACTTAATAACTACAGACCCATTGCTTTACTCTCCACCCAGGCCAAAATCCTAGAAAAATGCATCCATACCCAGATGCTAAAATATCTCCTAGACAGCAACATCCTGCCACCTACTCAGCATGGTTTCAGACCTGCCCATAGTACCACTACAGCCCTCCTCTGCTTCATAGACACAGTAAACCATCTCAGAAATGAAGGCCTGCAGGTGTCGACTCTTTTTTTGGATATGCCCAAAGCATTTGACACAGTCTCGCACTAAATCCTGCTAAACAAACTAAACCAATATCACCTATCAAATTCCACTCTTACCTGGTTCCAAAGCTACTTAACTGACAGGTAACAAGCTGTAAAATGGGAAAATTCTCTCTCTCCTCAGCTGCCCATAAGTATAGGAGTCCCACAGGGTTCTATCTTAGGACCACTGCTATTCACAATCTTCACAAATGACCTCCGTACCTCCACACAGCATGCATCTATCATTCAGTATGCAGATGACTACCTTAATCTGTGCTGCACAAAACATTCCCACCCTCCTGCAAACAATTCAGCTAGCATTCTCTGACATTGAAAACTACCTAACCAAAGCCCAACTTATCCTCAATCCAAAGAAAACTCAGCTTATGATTATAACCAGTTATAACCAAAACACTGATAAGTCAATTCACTATCTACTCCACAAATGCTACTCCAATCGCTCCAGTGGCACAGGGTAAGCTATTGGGGTTAACCATAGACTCCCACCTAAAATTTGATAGTCATCTCAACTTAACTATTAAAAAAGTACATGCCAAACTGGGATCACTCTGCAGTATCAAATCATTTCTTACCAACAACACAAGATCAGCCATTGCTCGCTCCCAACTTCTATCCACCCTACTCTATGCATCTCCCATTCTGACTAATCTCAACAAAACTGAACTAAGCAAAATGGAAGCCTGCTATAACAGAATTGCCCGCTTTGCTGCAAATTGCTCATATAGAACTCATCACTGTACTGCTTTGACACAGCTCCACTGGCTTGAACACCCCAACCTCCCCTACAATCAGCTCTGCCTCTGTCATTCTATCTATTACCTCCCCCTCCCCTGTCCTGCCCTCAAAAACCTAAAACCTAACAACATCACTCAGCCAAAAGGTCTCTCATTAGATCATCTAAGCAAACTAGAACTAGAAGTCACCAACAGCTTGCACTATAGTGAGATGCATAGTAGTTCAGTAACTATCCTACAACCATTCAGAACACATCATCAAAAATTCAAAAGACATCATCCAAAGCCTCCTTTAAGCAACTCATCAGGCAACATCTCAGCAAAAGTTGTTGCTAGTGAGATTGCTCCTCCCCAGGCTACTAAAGCAGATAAAAGAACACAAACTACCTACACAAACACTGGCTAATCTGTAATGTATGTACTGTCTACAACAATGTATGTATATGTTGTTCCTGTGTTCCAACTTTCACAACTATCCCAACTTTCTTCAGCCTTACAAATTAAATAAATTAATTGTTTTTAAATTAAAATGTTTTGTTTTGTGTGCTGCATACCACTGTAAAAACATGTATTTGTTGTTTGTATGTGTACTGATCATGTCTTGTGTGTTGTGTGTATACTGATCCTTTTCTCTCGTTTGAAAAAGACTTTTTTCTTTTCTCCCGGCCTCTAAAAAAAAAAAATTATTTTTTTACACTAAAATAAAAGGCATGTTTAGTTCCATGAGAAGCAGATACTAAAGAGGCAATTAAAGAAATCTCTGCTCTTCTGACTGAAAAGCAGAGTCAGAAAGTAATGAAACCTTTTTTTTTTCTTCCCTTAACAGGATGTGGAAAAAAAAAAAAAAAAATAGAAATGAACTAAATCACAAAGCAAATTCAATCTTCCTTCAGAAATATAAACAGTGAAGCGGTTCCCTTTCCTACCTAGGTGAAGACCATCACCCATCCCTTCCACTGATACTGACTAAAGTGGTTCTTTCTGTTGCCCGTCGAAGGCAATCCTGCAGCCACAGTGGACATGTCTATCCCTGGGTCCTTAATGGATGTAGGTGCTACACTAGGGTGACCAGGAAAAAATGATGGAGTGGTCTAAGGAACCAAATCCAGCAATTGCAGATTGCAGCAGAGTCGCTGGCTGAGGCAGCAGTCAGGCGTCTCATGGCCAGGTTTCTTCTTCGGACAGAGTCTGAAAGTAATGCAAAGGTGACTGGGCTTTGCTACCAAGGGAGTGCTGCAAAGGTTCAGCTGAGAAGGAGACACTGAAAGCCAAAAGTAAACCCTAAAGCAGCAAAAAGAAGCTGGAAAAAACACACACTACTGCCTGAACACAAAAAACTACTACAAAAAACCCTGGAAAAAAGGAAAAAAATAAGTTCTGTTTGCCCTCACTATGCTCGGGTTCACTGTGCCCCCCCCCCCTACCAGTTCCACCCCACCCCCTCTCCTCCATATCCACTAACACTATACTTAGCCACCACAATATCCCCTCTCTTTGACTCCACACCCCTGGTCTCAGTCTCTCTCTCCTCTCCTCCTCCCACTAATTAACACCTGCTCTCATATTCTTCTATCTAATCTTCTTCTTTCCTTTCTTAGTACAGGTACATACCTCCTTTAATCCCTCCCTACCCTCCTCTTCTTGTTTTCACCTTATCTACTTACAAACTCTAGACACACCCTTTTCCTCTTACCACCTTGTACCAGTGCCTAACTATGCAATCCTCTAACTCTCCTTTAGCCGCAGTACCTTAGCTCCTTTTTTCTATACTGTCTTGTCTCTCCACCTTTTAGATCTATACTTTTACTTAACTGCATTCCTACTCCTCTCTTCATTTTTTTCTCATTTCTTACCTCCTCCTCACATGCTACTTCTCTTTCCACAAAATGCTACTTATCTACACCTCCATTACCCTTCTTATTCTACTCTCATACCTGACCTCCTTTCACACAGCACTTCCTCCCAGGAATATCACTCCTACCCTAATGGACTCACCTTATTTTCTGACTCCATACTTTTTTTAAATTAACCCCTCTATATCCAACCGCTTTAGTCCATTCATTCTCAAAATCAAGCTAGTCCATCACCTGTGTCACCCCCCCCCCAAAATGCAAACCCAAGTACCTAACTCTATGTTTTATTATTCCTACTCGAGCACACATCACTAAAGCACTATTCCTATCTGGAGACATCCTCCCTAACCCAGGTCCCCTTAGCAGTAACTTTTCCAATACTTCCCCCATCCCCCAATTACCCTTCTATACTCTTAACACTATACTCCCTAAACTTATGCAGCATTCTCAGTAAAGTTACTGAATTATACTCTTGGATCACTCAACACTCTCCTGACATAGTAACGCTAACTGAAACATGGCTTAAACCCTATGACAATGAAATCAGTCCTGCTGGTTACAGCATCTTTTGTTTTGACAGGAAACATAAAAAAGGTGGAGGAGTAGCTATACTCCATACAAACCAACTTAACTTTTCCCCAGTTAACATCCCCCTTCCCAACTTCCATCCAGCTGAACTCTTAATAGTCAACTGCAAACTTAAGACCCACAAATCACTTACAGTTGCAGGAATTTATATTCCTCCAGGCAATAATAATCCCTTACTTGAACAAATGCTGTCTTGGTTTACTCACTCCATATCTAATGAAACTATAATCCTAGGTGATGTCAATATTGATTGGCAAACCCTCATCCTTGACTCCCTAAACTCTACCATAAATCTTCATAGCTTGACTCAATGTATTACATCCTCTACTTACCAAAGTAAGTCTTACAACTCAAGTACTATTCTAGACTGGATCCTTGCACTAATCCTAACCTCAAATCACTGCCTGATTCCTTAAGTGACCATTCACACATCTGTATACAAAGATATGCCTTACAACACTGTAAATCACACAAATGCAACACACTGTCTTTAACTTCAACTGTGAAGTGAAGTATTTAACAACATACGCCTCACAGTAAGATGTTGTCCTGTTCGATTCTCAGCTAGAGCGTCTTCTGTGTGGAGACATGCGGGAATGGGTGTACCTTCGTTGAAGGTTGTGTGTCAGGGCTGGCAACTCGGCATGTACAAATCTACTGCCAATCATTAGCGGACCGGAGTTCTGCTGTGGCGACACCTAACCGGGAAAAGCCAAAAGACACAACAACTCTCCTCCATAAACTGTTTTCTCCTGCTTCACCTTACCCTTGATAAAGCTGTGCACAAATTCAACACTATATTCCTTGAAATTCTTAACTCCCTAGCTCCCTCTAGGCAAGTTAGAATAAAATCCCACTCTGCACCATGGCTATCCAAGTCCAATCATTCTTTAATGCTGAGTAGCAGTAAGGCTTGGAAATACTGGCTAAAATTCAAAACCCAGACTCCCCTTTAAAACTATAAACATCTCCATAACCTCACTAAAAGGCAGGTAATAACTGATAAGAAAAAACTTTTATCAAAACCCCCTGTCTAGTTACCTCAAAAATTCCCAAAAATTTTGGAACAGTGTCAATAAAGTTCTCCATCCTGGTAGCTGTAGTTCCCCTAATCCCTGTCCTAACAGCACCACCCTGGAAACTGCCTCCATTCTTAACTCACACTTTATTGATTCTGTTACTAAATTAACCCAAAATAACATTTCAACTAAACTCCCCCTCACCATCATTTCAAACTACTATCTTCTCACTTAAGCCATTCCCCACTACCTTCATAAAATTTCTTCTCAGCAAACTAAAACCTTGCTCTCCCTCAGTTGACAACCTTCCCCCACTCTTCCTAAAAATTGCTGCTAGCTCTTTAGCTTATCCTGTCTCCATACTAATTAACCGATCTATCCAAGAATCTTACGTCCCATCTATCTGGAAACAGTTTTACATTATTCCCATACACAAGTGTGGGCACTCCATTGACTTATCTAACTTCTGTCCAATAGCTATTCTACTCCCCCCCTTTCAAAGATACTTGAAAAATGTATCCATTTTCATCTACTGGACTACCTCCTGCATAAAAATCTACTTACACCCACACAACATGGTTTCCGCCCCAAACACAGCACTACCACTACTCTAGTTACCTTTACCCAAACAACTGCACAAGCCAGAGACAACAACAAACTAGTGTTCTGTCTATTCTTAGACCTCTCTAAAGCTTTTGACACTGTCGCCCACTCCTTACGTCTTACCAAACTGGCTGACCTTAATATTGCTAAACCTACCCTGACATGGTTTTCTAGCTACCTCTCCAACAGGCAGCAATCTGTCAAATGGGTCTCTTTGTTCTCCTCCTTTCTTCCTGTCTACACTGGTGTACCTCAAGGATCCATCCTTGGACCACTATTATTTAACATTTTCACGAACAGTCTTCATACCTCCTGCTCCCATTCCACTTTCATACAATATGCTGATCACTGCACTATCATTTCTACCTCTGACAATATCTCTGACATACACTTACTTACCCAAAACTCCTTTCAGTCTGTTGAAAATTGGCTTTCTAACAATTAACTTATACTTATTCCTAAAAAAAAAAAACTAAACTTTCCATATTTCTACCTTAATCCCCTTTCTAGCATAAAACATAATTTACCATCACATCACTTAACAACAGGATCATAGATGTTGAAACACAGACTAAGCTACTGGGTATAATCATAGATGACCAGCTTAAATGTGATTTACATATTTTAAACTGTATAAAGAAGATGCATCAAAAGCTTGGACTGCTTTAGAAAAATATTAAATATCTCACAAATGACTCAAGACTTTCTCTTGCCTATGCCTATCTTCTTCCAACCCTCCTCTGTGCCTACCCCTATCTTAACCAACCTAAAATCCTCTCTTAAGGCCAGGCTTGAACTTGCCTACAACAAAGTTGCCAGGTTTGCTGCTAACCAGCCATACAACTCTCACTACTGGCTATCTCTACTAAATCTTCACTGGCTAGAGCTCCATCTTCTCTTACTCCCACAACTGTCCCTGATTCACTCTATTCTTAATCCTTCCTATTGCCTCACCATCTCTTCCCTTATATCCCATTACTCCCTATCCTGCGCTCTTCAGAACTCTGATCAGTCTCTTATCTATCTATAAGCCTAAAACATCAATTGGACAACACTTTATATAGCTACTCAGTTGCACTAGTCCGGAACAAACTACCACTGAACATTAGAAATTTGCCCCATACCCATAGATTCAAAAAACTTTTAAAGGAAATCCTACAAAATTCCTGGATCTGTTCATGCCATAAGCCCAATTTAACATCTCACATCCACTATTTTTTGTCTACTTACTTCCATTTCCTACTTTTCTCATCTGATCTCCTCTTCTTCCTTTCTTTTCCCCTGACTACTTATTCAGTCTACTCTACACCTTGTTTCACTTCCTTCTATGTCTACCTTGTTACTCCTTTTTCCTTTATTGCTTATTTTCCCCTCCCTCTTAGATCCACCTTTTATCTAACTATATAGCTCTAGTTATTTTTGTTTTTGAATTCAATCAAACTTATAAGATGTATTCTATGCATTAAAAAATATTTTGTAATTGCTGTTACTCTTTGTTTGCAACTGTTTTTGTGTCTCTCTTTGTAATTATTTCTTTAAGTGGCTTTTCACCCTGAGCCTCCACTGAAAATGGGCTATAGCTCAGCCGGGCATACCCGGTTAACAAATGTCAAAATAAAATAAATTATTGAATGCAGCAGTACCAATTATGGTATTTATAGCATGATGGCTACAGAGAAAAGCTCAAACAGGGGTGTTTTTGAGTTTAATAATAATTTGCAGACAGAAAAGTAGAATGTAGCTTAAAAATGATGAAAGCTATGAAAAGAGAAGTTATGGGAATGAGCAGGAAGATAAATGGACAGATGAAGAATTGTAGTTAGTGATGGGGTGTAAGAGAAAGAGGAAAAGTAAGAGTTTAGGAAATATGTGCAGTATGAGGAAGAGTGATATGCTCCAGAAAGATTGGGAAGCAAAGTGGCTGTAAGAGTTGGAGAAAATTAATATGACTAAAACTAGCCAGGTGAGCAGGAAGAACAGAGTGATCTTTGGCATGGGTGCTGTTTAAGCAAAGTTTTGAAACTATTTAAGTTTTCTATATGTTTAACTGTGTGGGGATTTCATTCCAGAGTTTTGACATATAATGACAGTAGAGAGAGAGAGTCTCCAGCAGTGTTGAATGTCTTACTGATACCTAGTAAAAATGTATTGCTTCTCTAGTGGGTGAATAGTAGAGTATTTTGTAATGCTGGGCATTTGTCTGTAGAGTACAATAAGTTGTGGGCAGTGATTAGTTGTGAGGTTTTTAACTGGTTTGGACTCTTAATTCTACATATAGTATAATCAATACAGGTTTACACCCCAACCCCACCCCAGCAGCCCAATATCACAGAATTATATTAACATAAATTGCATCTTTCCAGCCTTTATCGTTTTATAGTATAAAGCCTGTATTTCTTAGAACCAAGAAAAACACAATTTACTTTATCTTTAACAACAATCACAGAAAAGATCACCCCCACACATTTAAAATACCCGACTGCACCCTATATACAACTGCTTTACAGTATTACCAGCAGTTTATGTATCATGAAATGTTTTATAGAAATACTAATAAAAACAAAAATGGTTTTACGGAGTTGTTTTTTCCCTTTAGTGTCCTTTTAAACATTAATGACATAAAATGGGGTATATGCTTTGCAGTCCACCCACAGATTTAACAAAGTCAATCAAATCCCAGTCTTTCTCAGAGACTTTTTCTTGCAAAGCCATATTTCGCAGGTGTGATTGCTACTTTATAGTCTCCCATTTATTCACTAATTTCAGCTTCCTGTTCATCAGAACAGACCCAACATCAGACTCTGGTTCAAGTCAAAGATACTCCTGATTCTTTTAGTAAACTCCTGTGCTTTTATTCTGTTTCTTAAGCATTTTCCTTTGGAGCAATGGACTCTTTTTTTTTTTTTTTTTTTTTTTTTGAAGTTTTTTTGTTTTCACTGACAAAGTCTCTCTATGAACTCTACTGTCAGATGAATGAGAAGTAGATTCCCCTTCTGATTGCTGGTTCACTTTTGGTTGAATAAACTTTATTTCCTCCTTAGCTTGTTTTGCATCCAAAATATATTCCCTCCTCCAGGAAAAATATTCTGAAGAAATCTGGATACAACAACTTCAGTCTCTTACCTGCCTTTTGAAATTCCCTGATTGCTGGGATCAAGTTGCTTCTCTTCTGCCTGGCATACAGTAAATTGTCATGTTCCATAAACACACTGCTGTCTCTCTTTTTTCATATTTTTCTTTTCTGCCACGATTTTGTCAGAATTAACTCATTCAGCTGGTAGGATTGTATCTTTACAAATGCAGGTCTTGGCTGCCCTTTCATTTCCAGGTTTGGAGCATTCACTTGATGCGTCCTTTCAACTACCAAATCTTACTATGGAACACCAGTCCAGTTACTTATTTGTTCTCTCATAAAATTAATACAACCTGTTCCTTCAAGTTTCTCTGTCACAGTAGAAAATCTGAGGTTTTCGCTACCTGTTCAGTCTTATAATGCTACAATTTTTTGAAATGTCTTTTTTTGCATAGCGTCATACTCAGCCAGCCTTTTTTTTCATTTCAGCCTCTGATTTATTTGCAGTTTTATCAGTTCATCTGAGTAGCTAAAGTTTCTTCTATTTTTCCATCCTTTTATTATTTGAGTTGATATATTCTGTCAGTGTTTTATTTTAATCACCTCTGCATATATTTGATTTATTTTTTCTTCTAAATTACTGGAAGTGATCTCTTGTACCAAAGCTGAAATTTGAATGCTTTTTGCTGAACAGCTGCAGGATACTTCACAGCCAGTGTTTTCGCTTTACCTTTGTGCTTGATTTTTATTTCAGGTTTTCTAAAATTTCTTCTTTGCTAACATCAAACTAGTATATTTACTAGACAGTATCTAAATTTTACCAATTTCACTGGCTTCCTTTGCTCAGTTTCTCTTTTCACACCGGCAGAGCTGAATTTAAACTGTTGATCAGTGTGCAGCCATCTTGAAAGTCCACCTGGATGATAAAATTTTAATACCTTTTAGGCACACTTTTTTCTCAGGATTTGCAGCAGATATTGAAAGAGGCTAAAAAATGATTATAGGAAATCAAATAAGTGTAAGTAGAAAAACTCTAGTTGGTACCTTTCCAAGAACTATGACTATTTTAAGGCCTGCATGCTTCTAATTCTTGATTATTTGTATGAGCAACTGTCCTCTGGCCTTCCTGCTCAGGCATGTTTGAATTCTCAGCCATTTCAGCATGTCTGCTGTTGGACCCTGCCCTTTATATCCATCCTCAATTCAAGAAGTTTTTGAATGGGGTTTTACATATCCATCCACCAAGAAAATAGGTGGCTCCTTCTTAGGATCTTAACTTTGTGCTTGAAAAGCTTACTCTTTTTCCATTTGAACAAGCTCATCAGAGTAATTTGAGATTGTTAACATGGAAGACTGTTTTATTTATTGCTCTAACTGCTGCTAGGATAGTATCTGAGTTATAAGCTTTTATGGTGAGTCAATCCTGTGTAATTTTCCACAAGGTTAAGGTGTCTTTAAGAACCAAGTCCTCTTTTGTGCCTAAAGTGGTATGAGCTGACCTTTAGCCACTCTGTTAATCGGGTCTGTATTAGATAAACAAAAGTTTATCTTACCGAACGCTGACATTATTGAAAATCCCGGAACTCGAAACTGCAATTGTAGGGGGCTGCGCCCCCCCGCTAAATATATATTCCAACTCCAAGATCACACTACAGTGAGGAAAGGGCAAATATTCCCATCTTCACTGTACTGTGATCTCACAACTCCGGTTTCAGGTTCCGGGATTTTCGCTCATGTTAGCATTTGGTAAGATAAACTTTTGTTTATCTAATATAGACCCCTGTTAATCTCCCTGTCTTTTTGACCAGAACCTCAAAACAATGGTGAAAGAATACTTCATACTCTGGATGTCTACAAGCAGCTCAGTTACTACCTTATAAAAAATTCAAACCTTCAAGAAAGCTATTGGATTGGATCAGTTGCTCAGCTGTTTGTCTCCTATGAAAGGAAGAGAAAATGACAACCAGTGTAGCAGACCACTTCCAAATGGTTGTCTCATACATTTTTCCCCTGCTGTGCTCACCATAAGTAGGCAATTCCATCCAGGTTTAGGTGTCTTTACACTAGGGCTTTGGCAGTTTCTTTGGCTTTCTGGAAAGGGATGGAGTCTAATAGTATGCTAGAGGCAGCAGCTTGGTCCTCCATACATACCTTTACAAAGCACTACAAATTGGGTTCCTCTTCAAGGTTCAGAACAGGTTTTATTAGGACTCTACAGGGGCTCCTGTATTCATTTCTTCTTCTCCCCTCTTCTTTGAGTTTTAAGCCATGGTAATCTACCCAATAGTTTGGGCTACTGCAGCAGTGATCTAATTTTGAAAATAGCACTGTTTGTGTAAATAAACTTAGCATAATGGTAGATGTTCTAAAAGATCACTGCTGCAGTAGCCATCCTCTTCCTCCAGCATCCTCCCCGTTTTTTGGTGACTGTGGTATTGCCTGAATGTATGTCTTTGTGTATGTAGCTAACTTGTGTTATGTTACGTTTCCTATTTTACTCTTTTCAGGGGTATTACCACTCTTCTTGGAGCAAGAAAGCTCTGGCACTATAAATTTCTTTCTATGAAGTTCTGCTCAAGCTCCTAACAGAGTGTGTGAAGGGTGCACATAAGCTTTGAAAAGTTGGCCAGTTGGCAGTGGAATGGGACCCAAAAAGCTTAGGTTACTGCAACGGTGATCTGTTAGAACATCTATTGTTATACTGCATTTACTTACACAACTGTACTTTCTCCCTACTTCTCAGCATGGCTAAGGAAAAACTGTGGTTTGCTCCCACTGGAAGTGGACCTTCTCTCCCAAAACAAAGGTCCATGGTACAGTCTCACTTGGACTCATTGAAGGTGGCATATACCATCCAGATATTTGGTTTTAGTGGATGACTTACTTAAAAGAGGCTAGGAGGCCTAACCCCAGGAAGTCTTAAGTATGGACTGACTCATTTCTCCCACCCTAACACCAGGAAATTTTCTCTCTCCAAATGGACTAATTTCTCCCACTGCACGAACAGAGAGCAACAGATGCTCCAAGCTGGGTTGTCCTTGGTCCTTGACTGCCTTTTAGAGCTGTACAAGTAAAAGCCACTCTATGCATCCTTTAAAATACATCTCTCAGTCATTTCTGCTTACCTGTCTCTGGACATTTTAATCAGCCACAAGACAATTTCCTAAAAGAATGCTGCACCTAAGACCACCCCAAGAAGAACCAGTGCCCCCCCCCCCGGGGAACCTTAACTTCTTGGTAAAAATACTTACACTAATGCTTACCTGGAAAACATCTTACTGGCACTAACTTCAGATAGGTGCATTTCTAAATGCCAAGGTCTGATTCGTAAGGAAATATTTTTGATCTCCCACAAGGACAGGGTTTACTCTTTGTACCAACTCCACCTTTATACCCAACGTGGTGTTTCAGCTTTTCCTTAACCAAACTATTAAACTTACTTTTTTCTTTCCATATCCACAAAACATGGGTGAAGGCTTTTTGCATCCCTGGGATATG
The DNA here is from genome assembly GCF_019279795.1 of Protopterus annectens. Classification (NCBI taxonomy): domain Eukaryota; kingdom Metazoa; phylum Chordata; order Ceratodontiformes; family Protopteridae; genus Protopterus; species Protopterus annectens. Next base: position 398,330,267 of record NC_056743.1, on the reverse strand, counting down.
AATAGCAAACTCAGATTTTACCTGGACGAAACAAAATCTTACAGAAAATCTGACCAGTTGTATGTAGACTTTGCAAAGGGGAAGGCAGGGAAACCTGTGAATTAGCAGACCATATCCAAATGGATTGCAATTTGCATTTCATTCTCTTACTCCCATCACAGAAAGCCAGCACTTTACAAGACAAAAAACACTTCTGTATGGCAACAGCTGCTACTATCGCCTTTCTTATTTGTGCCCCCACACACAGAATTTTATTGACAGCCACTTGGGCATCTATCCACACCTTTTTGAAACAATATAACTTAGGGGTTGCTTCCAGGACCAGGGCATCCTTCAAGGATTGATTTCTCTGGTCTATTTTCTGGTTAATCTCCCAACTTTGTTTGGCTGTGAGAATCTTCCCATGAGTAATTACTGCAGTAGTAAACTGTGAAGAACATAGTTCAGCTGTGTTAGGTACTTACAGTAAATACAGATGTTCAAATATCAATATCCTCCCTCCTACCACCTTTCTTTCTTTCCTTTAGTTTGGAGTCAGTATCTCTCCTCACAGCCCTTCCCCCCTTCCCACTAGATCCCACTGTCCCCCATCTCCCTTTCCTGTGCTGATTGAGTACTTTTCTGGGCAGGTCTTCCCTGTAGACAATATGACTCCAGGCAAGGGCAAGAAGGACCTAAAGATGACATTATCCGATGACCCTTTATAGTACCAATGTCCTGTTGTCAGAGGGAAAAGTAGCTTCTGCAATCTGGAGGAAGGTGAAAGTCTGATTTTTGGACAGGCCTTGGCTTTTGAAATATGGAAATTCCTAATCTGATTATTGTTAACAGTGAAGTAAGTAACTTGCAGAACTACTTTTCTTGAAATTATTTAGAGTGCAAATGTAATACAAGCTCACAGAATATAAAATGGTAATGCATAAAGCAACTTTTATTTTTTTATTTAGAGGTTGAAGAGGAAGAAAATAAAAATAAAATGGCTAACCAAGTGAAGTGAAAAACTTGAGCCGGTTTGAAAATGGAAGATGATTTCAGGAGTAGTGTATGAGTAGTGAAAAAGGTTTTTGTGCACCAAAAGCAGCTAATCTTTATTAGAGAACAAGTTATAAGCCGTGATTTTTAATTTACAGATTACACATTAGGGGTTCAAGTGCTTTGTACAAAAAGGACTAATAACCAAGCTTATGTTGTATACAATGATTTCTTTACAAGAACAGTGCAAGATTATTTGGTCCATAACAAGAGTCTAATTACTGGCTCTACAGCAATTTACATGAAGGCATATGAGTGATTTTTTGCATAAAAGAAAAGGCTATTACTGAATGCATACAGACTTGCTTATGTAGTGATTTGTCTAAAGGAAACATGAACAGTTTCTTTGCCTAGCAGGAAAACAACTGTTACTTGCATTGATATTTACTTTTGTAAACAGGCAGTTAGTTTATCAAAAGGAAGCAAACATTTGTGTAACATGAAAGCTTACTACTGATGGTATACGAAAGTAAGAACACACTTGGCATAAAGGCAGAATAGAATGGCTTGGTGTATTATGCAATAGGAATTTTGCATACAAAATTGAGCATGATCCAAGGTCTGGAAGTGAAGGCAGACACAAAATGACAAGAAATGTGGGCATTTTGACTGTTTTTGATTCCACGTGAGAATGCTGATCAGCTCAAACTGAAAGATTGGAACCTTGTTTTAAAAAGAATGGCAATGAACTTGAATAAGTTTATGTAATGAATGCCAGAATATATGGGCTGTTTAATAGTGTATTAGCAATGGAAAAGCCTATATCAGAACCACACTGAAGAGATAAATCATCTCACACCAAGGCCAATAGCTATTTCTGCCACTCAACCAATGTACTGTATTTCTTTGTAGTTTTGCCATTGTAGCTGAAAAGGACCTTTGGATCCAGACTACCTATCTTAAACAAACACATTATAAATAAATTGCTGCAGAAAAATTCAGATCCATTAAATGGGTGACCTAGGCTGTAGTTTAACTATGTATCACCAGTGTGACAAAATTATGTAAGAAATATGAGTGTAGCTCAGTATAAAGCAGAAATTTGCAGACTAAGAGAGGTGAACTGCCTAAGGCATTGCTAAGTAGATTTGTGTACTTCATTTAATCATTTATTTATTGTTTGTTCTCCAGGTAAATGGGCTGGTCTGTTGACCTTTTTAGATATAATCTGAGCTCAAAGAGAAGAAAATACATACATTTCTTATTAATCTACAATATCATGTACAGAATGAAAGTGATAAAATTCAGTCCATACTGATACATTCAGTGCAGATTATAACATATAATTAAAACAACAAAACTACAGAAAATCTAGTTAGAGTTCAATGGGAGAAGTACAAAGAAAAAAACTACAAGCCAAGATATGCATAAAATACAATGCAATGGTATGTAAAAATTCATAATGAGCAGTTAGAATGCATGTTACTATCTATGAAAAATTAAAATATTCCCAAAGATATCCCTAAAAGAAATCCAGTACATGTTTGTAAATCAGAATATGAGATCTTTCTTAATCTTAATATAAACAGATTTTAGGAGACAAGTACTAAATAAGCCATTTCAAAGTATAAATGCCAGTAAAATAAAACGCCACATTATAAGGCTGAAAAGTTTCGTAAATGTATTCTTTTATGATATATGGGATGGCAAGTTACCTAGCCATAGCATACAATGTGATTGTGACCAGAAAAAAGTTACTGATCATGAAAGATTTAACACCAGACAAGGTGTTAAGTATTACAGCAGGAATACCAGTGTCCTTTGCATTATACAATGAAGCATATCAGAATATACATTTAAAGAGCTATTTATTGGCACCCCAAAAGCTGTGGCAAGATGTCACATAGTGCTCTTTATTTGTTCTAGTCTTAATTTCACCCCATCCACTTCTGGGTGACCTGTATGATGAGATCATCTTCAGTAGCATTATTCAGTATCAAACAGATGAAACCATCGCAATCAGTACATTTTTCTTGTTGCATTACTTCTAAAATTAGTTTAAAGGAAAGACTGAAGAAAATGTCATAAGAAAGGCCATACTGAGTGACTGTGCATAAAGAAAAGTGATACATAAAATGTGGTTGGTAAACAGAGTGCAGTAAAATAGACATGAAGTAATAAAGATGCATAAAGCTATTGATGCAGGCCATAATACTGACTTTAGAGGTAATGCAACAAGAACCAGATACTGATCAAGATGCTTTCATCTGCTTGATATTGAGTAATGTCAATGAAGATGATTGCAGCATACAGATCAGAGGTGGATGGGGTGAAATTAAGAATAGAACTAGTAACGAGCAGTTAGAATTCATGTTAACAAGTATGAAAAATTAAAATCTTCCATAGAAATCCAATGCACGTCTCTGATTCAGAACATGAGGTCTTTCTTAGTCTTAATAAAAAAAAACAGATTTCAGGAGACCTAAATAAGCCATTTCAAAATATGAATGCCAGTAAAAAAAGATTTAGTAGTGACCAGAAAGGGACTAATAGATAAAAAGCTGCACACAACCATAATGACCAAATCCATATGAAATCAAGAATGTATGACTAAATCAATACTCTGAAAAAGTAAGAATGTCTCAAGGCATACCACAAGACACATGGGTGACCTGGGCTGTAATTTAACCTTGAATCACCAGTGAGAGTACTCTAGAAGAATGGATGACCACATCTCTTTCTCTGACCATGAAGTATGCCACTTTGCAAGTTTAAAGATGAATAATGGGTTCAGGCATCACATCACTGTGTAAAGGTGAGCATTTTCTTTTCACACAGGTGAAGGATTTTAGTGAAGCTGTCTATAAGCCCTAGAAGAAAGAAAGCAGTATCAATGTAAATTAACCAAAAGTGGTATTGCCAGCCATATCCGCAATTCAAACTAGATTCCAGCATTGCAGTCTAAGTGGAACCCCTCCCCACTGCCACACGCACTGATAGTGAGGCATTGGAGGAGGGATATACTACAAACTAAAAATAAATACTATGATGGCAGTTATAAATGAAGACTGGAGAATGTCATACTATAAAGTTCACTTTACCAAAAAAAGTGGTGTGCCCCCTACAACATGGGATATGATTTTATAATTGTCATTAAGTTATTGAAGACTGCTATTACTAGTACAGTTTAGCATTTCAATTATCATATTTACTGCATTGGCAATACCAAGTTTACTTGCAACTGCATATATAAACGTTAACACTTTTTTAACAGTCAGGTGTTAATATTTAAAGCATTGCATAACTGCCACCCAGATTTGTAACTAAAACAGGAGACGTTAGCAGACTGAAGTTAGCAAACGTGTGCAGGATGCACATTGTATCTTTCACAAATCAAATTAGAACAGCACTTATCCTCACATTCCTGTTCGTTCTGTTTCTTTATTTACGGTATAATTGCACATCATCTTGTGTAATAAACAACTTGTGACCATCATTTTAGTAACTTAGAAACTGCTTTATTTAACTATCACAAACACTTATTAGGATAACTGAAATAACCTCAGAGATTCATAAAATATATGCTTTCTCCAAGCTGTTACTAATTACTATAAACACTGGTAAAAATAAACATTAAAACCCCTTACTAAAGTATATAGATTCTAATTTGTAATCAAAACAGCAAAACTACAAACAGGCAATAAACAATGGCAGTGTGGCATTTTGCTTTCGGCAGTCACGTTTTTTTTGTTGTTGTTGAGATTGTCATCTGATACTTTTATACAGCTTCCTAATCTTTGAAGGGGCTGCTCAGATGGACTTTGTCTGGGATCTAGAGAAGAACGTTCAGTGTAGGTGGCTGCACATTTTCATCTTCACTTTGCTATGTTTGGCTGAATTTGAATAACTTCCCTATATAGACAATTTAGGAGTCTAACAGATGAGTGCAGTTCCTACTGCCAACTGTACCAGCTTGTCTTAGCACTGCATAAGATCTCAGAGCTACATCTTGCAGTACAGTGTGCTTGTGACCCCATTCCCTGTTTTATTAAAGGTAGAGGTTTTGCAATGTGTGAAGGAAAACATCTGATACTGCTTGATCTTCTTCATCTCATGACTTATGGATGATGTAAACTTGCCCCTTGCTTTTCCACAAGGAACTTTACTCCTCTCCCCAGAAGTGCTGCTCTGTATACCAGTGGTGCCAAATATGGATGATATCTTTTTTTCTGCTGCCTCTTTTGGGAAATGCTTCCACTTAACTATGAGCCTGAGAAAAGTGTGGGCAGTCTGTGTCATGCTTAAGATGTTGCTGGTTGGCACAGTGGGTAAAGTCCGTCCTTGCATGTTGTGGCCCCCACTCTCAAGGACAAGTAGATTCAGCACACTTTTTCCAGCAAAGACTGCCATCATGTGTGTTACTACCCCCTGTGGTTGTGGTAATGTTCCAGTACACTAGCTGGGTAATTAAAAGAATAATCAGTCATTAACATCTAATCTAGATGGTGAAAGTTTGGCAGTTAGCCTGGAAAATTAAAGCTTTAGACTGTTAAGCTACTGCTTTCTGAATTTTAGGAGGGGGTTGACTCTGTCGGCCTCCATTTACCAGACAGTCATTGGGAAATTGAGAAATTGGGCTAGGATAATCAATGGTCTACTGACCTGCATGCCTAGTAGCTATTAAAACAGCATACTAATATACTGAGATGGAAAAACAGCTGTAAAATATCACGAGAAGGAAAACTCAAAAAGCCAAAATGCGTTTAATAAGATAAGCGCTTTCGCAAGATATCTACTGATAAATATAGTACATATAGTACTCCAAATGGAGAATGTTTTCAGGCCACTTCACATCATATTTTGCAGGATGTAGCTACAGAACTCGTGGTTCAAAGGAAGGATAAATCGTTGAGTTATAACCAGGTGTTTTCTGAGCTCCCCTTACCGTTTCGCAAGAGGGTGAAGAATCCAGGTGAACTGTTGGAACAACATGTAAAGGGCAAGAGGAAACAATTATTTCAGGAATCAAATGTAAGGACCTTGAAGAAGATGTGGAACCAGCATGTTTGAACCTGGTATGGAATATTTCTAAGAGACATTTGACTAAGTTTGAACTAAGTGTATTAAATAAAGGATTGTCATTTATTCCTGTGAAACAGGCAGAGTTAGCTGACACCTTAGCTGATCTACATCTATTTGTTAGAAATGCATTGAAGTTAGTGTATGAGAAGTCTATGTCTCAGAATGTTAGTATTTTTAGGAAGCCAAATGCATATACCCCACAGACCCATCCTGTGCTGGAAGTCTTCACTCGTTTTTGTGAGGATGAAATTTATAGTTTGTTAGGTAATGATAGTAAGAAAAAAGGTTTTGAGAATCTTAATTTTGATGAAAAGAGAGCACCAGTAGTGTTACAGAATGATTTTATCATAGTTATTAGACCAGCGGACAAGGGTGGATCTGTGGTGGTTATGGGCAGGGCGTACTATTTTACCTCTATTATTGAGATGCTTCAAGATGATAATACGTATAAGTTGACTGATGTAAAAATGATTGAATGTTTAGAGTAATAGTTGATAAGGTCCTTAAGTGAATGCTTGAATATGGGCCTTATGGCAAAGGAGTTGTTTCAGTATTTTTTGGTTGATAAACCGCTGGTTCCTTCTTTAAATGGTTTACCTAAGATGCATAAGGATCCATGTAAGCCACCATTTAGACCAATTATTGCAGGAGCTGGATGGCTTACAGAGCCCATCTCAATTTATGTGGAGAGGCAACTTCGTCCAGTAGTTGAGCAATGTCAGTTAGTATTACATGACACTAAGCAATTTTTGCAGGATCTTCATATGTCTCTAAGGAGTAATGTTGGTACTTCTACACAACTGTTAGTAACATTAGATGTAACTTTGTTATTTACAGTTATCCCTAAAAGAGAGGGGATAGAGATGGTGAGGATGGTCCTATTGAGTAAAGGTGCTTATGATCCTCATTATATATCTGTTGGAGCTAATATTAGAGTATATTGTCTTTGTTTTTGATGGGATATTATAGACAGATTTCAGGCGTAGCTATGGGCACATCTTGCACCAATAACTACGCCAGTCTGGTGATAGTGGGTTGGGAGGATGAACATGTATTTGGTGTTGCTACTTATAAGGAATTCATACAGTTTTATCTTCAGTTTGTAGACAATTTGTTCATAGGTGGGTACTAGGCTATTGGCCCAAGGGCCTAAGTAAGCCTAGCCAACAAGGTTCCCTGGCTTACGCCACCCAAAAAAGTTAATTTCCTGTGCCCCTGTCAAGCAGAGCCACAGAAACCATCTTGTGACATAGGGATTTATACTTAGTTTAGTGAGTTTAGCTATAATTCCAAAATGGGGGATGGTGTTGAAAGCCTTGGCGAGGTCAAGTTAGGCTGTGTGAACCACCTTACCCACGTCTACGGCTTTGGTGACTGTCTCAAAGAAGTCGATCAGGTTCAGAAGGCATGATCTGCCTTTCACAAACCCGAACTGGGTGGGGTCCAAAGTTTGGAGGTCACCAATGTCTTTGTTTACGAGTTCCATGATATGTTCCATGGCCTTGCAGACAAGGCTCGTCAGGCTAATAGGGCGATAGTTCCCAGGATCAGCGGTGGCTCCCCCTTTGTGGAGTGGGAATAACTGTTGCTGTGCGCCATTCAGTGGGCACAAAGCCTGACATGAGACTATGATTGAACATGGTGCTTAGGTGGGGAGCCAGTTCTTTCTGAAGTTTGTATAAAATGCAGCCTGGGATGTTGTCCGGTCCCATGGATGCTGTGTTTTTGGTTTTAGAGAGTGCAGCTTTTAATTGCATAGATGTGATTACAGGGACTCTGCATTCTTCCTGTATAGATATGGGCCCTTTAGGGGGGTGAGAAGGGGGTAAAGTTAGCACTGAAGCTATCTTCCAGGATGTTGGCAATATCAGTTGGTTCTGTAATTTTCGTGCCGTTGTGCTGTAACTCAGAGCAGATCTAGGTGTTGCCATTGAGACTCCTGACGTAGCTATAGAATGCTTTGTGGTTGCCCTTAGAATTAGTGGCAATTTTGCTTTTGTAGCTAGCTTTGGAGGATCTTATAAGGGATGTCAGCTTTTTACTGAGGCTGACCAGGGAGCTCCTCCACTCATGGGATTTTACTCTCTTTTGCAACAGTTTCTTCCTTCTGTTGTAGAGTTTGTTTATGGCAGGAGACCACCAGATTGGCTTCCTATTTTTTTGGAGAATAGTGTCTTGGTTCTGTTTGGGATAGCATGATCCATGCACTCGTGTAAGTGCTTATAGAGTGCATTTGTGTAGGATTCATCAGTCGTAACTGTATTGTCCATCTGCATGGATGCCATGAAGTTCACCACTTCTGTCTTAAGAAGCATGAAGTTAGCTTTGGAGAAATTTTTTACTGTGGTTTCCTTGATGGTGGGTGGGGGCGGGATGCGGATATCTAGGGTGATTAGCTTATGGTTGGATCTGACCAACGAGGAGTTGACTTCAGGTATGGAACACCAGTCACTCATGTTGGTAATTACTAGGTCTAAGATATTGTTGCCCCTCATGGGGTGTATGGATAAGTTGATCCAGGGCATTGGAATTTATGAATTCCAGAAAGCATTGAGTGAAGGAGTTGGTACATGAGTAGTTTTCCCAGTTAATGGTGGGTTAGTTGAAATTGCCCATTATTAGGGTGTTTGGTTGAACCCTAATATTTTCCAGTATATCAAGAAAAGAGGAGTGGGAATCCTGGGGCATGGTGGGGGGGGGGGATCTGTAGCAAGCTACAATTTGGATTGCAGTTTTGCTCAGAGTTAGTTGCACTTGGATAACCTCGGATGCATTATGCTACGCAACTAGCCTGGAGGTGTGGATATCCTTAATGAATATGGATATACCTCCCCCTTTGGTGTTCTGGTCCAGGTTAGACTGCCGAAAAGTGTGGTATGAGATGTATATTTCTAGCATTGACTAGCATTACCCTCAGTTTTTGCTTGCCTGTTCCTGTTTTTGTTATGGACAGGGAATGAGGAACAACTGTTAGCATTTGTGCATTATTTGAATAGTAGCAACCCTTTTTTGAAGTTTACAGTTAAATATTCCAATAGCCAAATTGAATTTTTAGATGTACAGATTTTTAAGGATGGAGATGGTAAACTTCAAACTAGATTATATAGGAAAGAATGTTTTCATCCGACCTATGTACACCGTACACACACTAAGCATGTTTTGAGGAATGTGCTTAAAGGGCAAACCATCAGGACTTGTAGGTTAACTGCAAGGGATGATGATTTGGACCATGAGTTAGAACAGGTTAAACGTGAGTTTTTATCAAGAGGGTATAAGGCTAATGATATACAAATTACACAGGACGTGGTTAGACAGACTAGAGATGCACAGGGAAAACCATACTTTTCTTCCCCACCCACATTGCAGAGGGTTGATAGGAATACATCACAAGATATGATTTTTACTCTAACATACTCAAGTGATGATCATCAGCTTAAGAATATATTTTATTTTATTTATTGCAGTTTGTTAACCAGGAAAGTCCACTGGGCCAAAGTAGCCTGTTTTCAATGGAGGCCCGAGGAGAAAAGCTCCAGACAGAAAGACAATATTAAAAAACATTCAAAATTAATAACTAAGTACAGCATTTTAAGATATTTACAAGAATAAATTAATGTTTAATTAGTACATCATAAATGGAGACAAAAGAATTATTCATGCAATGGCTGTGTTTTGAATAGGATAGGATAAAGAGAGGTGTCATGATTCTGGAAGTATGAGTACAGGAGCATTCCCAGAGAGGGAGGAGAGATAAGAGTGGAGAAAGGTTTTAAAGGAAGGCAGATTCTGGGTAGTTCTAATGTGAGGGGGAAGACAGTTACATAATTTAACAAGGGAGAAGGATAGTAAGAGTTGCCCTGGAGAATGTAAAGGTTTGTAGAGTTCCAGGAGATTTTGATTTGTGGATCTTAGTGTTCTATGTGGCTGGTGGACTTTTAAGGTAGAGGAGAAAGAGATGGACGGCTAGAGGGTTTAAAAATGAGCTTGTGTGCTGCTGTTAGTTGAATGAAAGTTAGGTAGTTTGGGAGTTCCAACCAGTTTAGGGCATGGAGGGAGTTGCAATGATGAGTGGAGGATTTGAATCCTGTGGCAATCTTAGAAATTTTATTATAGCATAAAGACAGTTCAGATTTCAGGGTTGATTGGAGATTAGTGAGTAGTGGGGCTCCATATAGAAGGGAGGGGATGAGGTAGGTGGTGGACATGAGTTGTTTGGATGAAAGAGAAAGGTAGCATCTGTGATGATAAAGCATTCCGAGCTTTTGATGTTTTTTTTTTTTATATTGGTTTGTAGATGGATGTCGAATTTTAGCTGGTCATCAATATGGACGCACAGAAATTTTGCATGGGGAACTATTTCAACAGAGGTCTTGTTTTGACTGAGTATAGAGAAGGATGCTTTGTCAATAGCAGTGTGTCTAGAAGGGGAAAAAAATCATTATTTTGGATTTGGATTCTTTAAGGGCTAGTTGGTTGTCAAGCATCCAGGACTTGGTGGAGGAGAAGGCCTCTTGAGTAAGGTTTATTAATTTGGGGAGAGTTTTGGCAGAACAGATGATAGAGTCATCAGCGTATTGGATGAGTTTAGCATTGGGAATTTTTGGTGGAAGTCATTAATAAAAATATTGAATAGTAAGGGACCCAATATAGAGCCTTGAGGAACACCTGTTGGGATGTGAGGGAAAGAAGTAGTACAGTTGTTACATTTTAAAGCTTGTTCCCTGGCTGAAAGATAGCTGCTGAACCAGTTGATAGAAGAAGAGGAAAGGTTAAGATGAGAGAGAGCTTAGAAAGGAGGAGCTTATGAAAGACAGTATTGAAGGCCTTGGATAAGTCGAGGAGGAGGGTAGAAACACTGACGCCAGAGTCTCGAGCAGAGTTGATAATTTCGAGGAAGGAAAGGAGGGCAGTGGTGATGCTATGTCCTGGTCTAAACCCATGTTGTGTTGGAGTCAATAGTTGGTTGTCAAGTAGATCGGATAAAAGTTGCAGGTGGATACCTTTTTCGAGAATCTTGGAGATAGGGGATAGGATAGCTATTGGGCAAAAGTTGAAGATTGAAAAGTTACCTCCTTTGTGGAGGGGGATGATGAAGGCTTTTTTCCAGAGTACTGGTACATAGGACTCTTGGATGGCACGATTACTTAGGATGGTGATGGGAAGGGCTATGCCATCGGCAGCTAGTTTGAGAAAGTTGGATGGAATGTTATCTGGGGCATTAGAACAGGGTTTTAATTTTAGTAGGAGTGTTTTAATAATGTGGGTAGGAATGGACTTGAGAGTGAAAGGAGAGGACTGAGAGTTATTGGAGGTTGAAGCCATGGTTTTGGATATGTTGGAGGAGATGTTATTTGGGAAAGATGAGGTAAGTTTGGCTATGGAATCAATGAAAAAGGAGTTGAATTGGGTAGCTAGGAGAAGGTCAGGGCAGGGGTTTTCTTTCTTACCTGGAGAGAGAGAGAGAGAATTGATGCAATGCTACTCCAGAATTTTTTGGGATGGTTTTATGGTTGTTTTGTTTAAGATAGTAGGATTTATGGTCGATGGCTATTTGTTTTTTTACTTGATTTCGTAGTTGCTTGTATTCAGCAAGAGAGTTGGGAGTTTTGAATTTTTGATAGTATTTCCAGGTTTTGTCTCGGAGATGCATGAGAATTTTTGTCTCCCTGGTTATCCAGGGGGCTGTTTTGGATTTGAGTCTTCTGGTTCTGCAGGGGGCAATGCAGTTAAGTAGATCAGAGAAAACTGAAGTGTGAGACAGCGGCGTCCAACGGAAGGAATTTTAGAGCATTCCAGTTTATCTGTTTTAAGGCACTGGAGAAGATTTTGGGACTGAATTTTTTTATGGTGCAGGTTGTAATATATTAATGCTGAAGGAGGAGGGGGGAAGGAGAATGGTGTGCGAAAGCAGGGAGATGGTCACTAAGGGAGTCATTGAGAGTGCCACTATCAGAAATTCGGTTTGGGTGGGAGACTAGTATCCAGTTGAGGATGCTACCTGTGGTATTATCTTTATTTGGTTTAGTAGGAGTTTTGATTAGCTGTGTGAATTGATATAGGTTAATGCTTTGAGAGGGGATTGATGAGTCAATGGAAGACCAGCTAATATTGACATCACCTAGGATTATTCTCTCTTTATTTATGTTGGTGGTGAACCAGGAGAGAATATCTTCCAGAATAGGGATGTTGTTGCCTGGTGGTATGTAGGGTCAATGTTAAATAAACAAATGCTTAAAATGTCGAGTACAACACACTCAAACACTTTTAAGTGAATGTTTATTTAACCGACAGCTCAGAATGTTGTAATCCAGAATGACGAAAAGTTTTGTTTGCCCACCTACTCCTCCCACGTGCTGCAGAACACCACACCAATTGACAGCAACTTCAAATATGTCATTAAAAAAAAATACCTTAACCGTGCAAGCAGGGGGGCACCCACCATGTGGGAGGTTGCACCCCCCACCCCCTACTTAAATATACCAACTCCGAGACCGCACTTCCGTGCAGAAAAGGGAAATTCTCCCATTCTGCACCGTACGGCGGCATTAGGAGTAACTTACATGACGTAATACGCCACATATTTCAGTGCTGGCCAAACAACATATTTCTGTACTTCTTTTTACGACATTCTGAGCTGTCAATTAAATAAATATTCACTTAAAAGTGTTTGAGTATGTTGTACTCGACATTTTAAGCGTTCATTTATTTAATATAGACCCGGTATATACAGGGTGGCAATGCATAAACTTTTATTGTTGTTAATTTTGAGAAGGGCCAATAGGGGTATGAGTATAGGGTGTCATGTACTACAAGCAGACCCAAAGATAGCAGCATTGGTGCGTTGCAGACCTAGGTATAGGAATAAGAAGTCTCTGAAGTATAGGTTCTGCTATCCTAGGAGTATGGCTGATTTGAATGCACTTGGGCATGGGAAGGGTACAAGTAGATGTAAAGGATGTACATATTATGTTTAAGTTGAAGAAACTAAAATTTTTTACTCATCCTTTAAGTGGGCGAGTATATTACATTACAGCCTCTGCTGACTGTAATACTAAGACTTTAGTCTATCTGGCTCACTGTCTGTTTTGTAATTCTTTCTATGTGGTCAAGACCAACAGGCATTTGAGAGAGCGGATAAGAGACCATTTTTACTGTGCACGTAAGGGTTTAAATTACAGTGCTATTGCTAACATATAAATAGTAAAGGTGATGGACACGATTTTAGGTTTATGGTTCCTGAGGTTATTTATGAGGGTGTTAGGAAGGGGGATATAGTTAATAGAACAGAGCAAATAAAATTGTACAGGATCCTGAAATTAAGAGCGCATCAGGGTTTACATCTTAATGACTTTATCTCCATTAAACTAGTCCTTAAAGCGCATAAGTTAAGGAAGGAAATGAATGTCTTTTATATTTTTTAATGTCTTTTTTTTATTATTTTTTGTGTATTTGTAATTTGAATTTGCATATATTTGTAATATGTTTATGTGATGTGATTATGAAGCACTTTTAAAAGGTTTAAGAATGGTTGAGTATTATTTAATTGTTAACCAATTAGTTGCTAAGAGACTGAAAATGCATGCATATTCATTGATTGTTAGAGTGATGTAGAATAGTATATATTATTTGTGTTTATTTTGTTGGTTGAGATCTGATGAAGCAGTCCTATTGTGAAAGGGCTTATCTTATTAAACACATTCTGGCTTTTTAAGTGAGTTTTTCTTGACATGCTGCTATTTTACAGCTGTTTTTCTGTCTCAGTATATTGGTATGCTCTTTTGACTTTTTTGGTTTATTACCAAGCAGTTAATTGCCAATGGTTTTTGTAATTTTGAGGCTAGTACCTATTAAATTGAAACAAACCTGACCTTAATTCTTTCCAGGGTCATTGGTCACTAATCATGGGTTCCTTCTATTGTCTGTTTTGAAATGTAATGCATATTTTGCAGTTTTATATCATGTCCATAAGGACTTCATTCATCTTTTGCCAATATACTGATTCTCTGTCCTACCTCCTGGTTTCACTGATGCTCAGATAGCTCTGGTACAACAGCAGTAAACTGCTTTCTCTTTGAAGTGAGTATAACTAAGAACAGGCCTGTGTAACCACTACTTCCACATTAACCATATTATCTTTTGTAGCTGTTTATCTGTAGTTGTTTGCTCATTAACTTCTTTTTCTCTGTTGCATTGCCTGGAACTGCTTGCTTGGCGCATGAGCATGAAATGTAGACTCCTGCAATTCTTCACAGCATCTATGACAATAGCAAAGTCTCCCACTTTATACGATAGTCATATCCCTCTAGTCACACCATCACTGTCTGGATACAAAGTACCTTGTCATTCATATGTGCTTCTGTTGAATGGCTTATCTTTAGTCTCTGTTTCAATGTGGGGTAGATCAAAGCTATGACTGTCACTTTTTCACATCCAGATGGCAAACATAAACACTGTTTTAAATTTGTGCATATATTCCCAAGTCTCTGGCATTCCAATTACCACATACCTCTATCTGTTTACTTTTCCCTGTCATATACCTGGGGTAGAATTGACCCTAATCTATCTGTGTTGCAGCCACAGAGACTCTGTTTTTATGCTGTAGCCAACAAATCACCAGCACAGTTTCTGTTACCAAGATTTCTTTCAAGTGATGTTCCATCATATTGTTCACTGTTGCTTTGTAGCCTTAGCTATATGGGTTATATCCTGCAAAGGATATAACATCTAAGCAGCTTTAAAGCTTCAGGGTACCTTCTACATGCCCAATCTGTCAGGCAGCTCAAGCTGAGCTGACGAAAAGTCAAGTTTGGGTGCAAAACACTTAAGAGATTTACTGTCACTGAAGAGTACTCACCTTTGAGGCTTTTGAGAATCGATGGTCAGCTTGTGCTGTTTCTATGCTGGGCAGATATTTCCCTTTTGGGGAAAAAAAACTACTATTTTCTTACTTGTGTTGCTGTTTTATCATTTCCTGTTCAGTAAAGTTATGTTAAAGCTAGGAGTGTTGTGTTTTAACAGACTGTCATGAGGCTGTGACCTACTTTAAATGGAGTTCTTGTTTTTCTGGTCAGTTTAAAAGTGTTGTAAAGTAACTGAAAACGTTTTTTCTGTGGAGAAATTGTGTTCATTTTATGTTTGTGGGACTGGCATGGTGTTTTTAAATATTTTTTAAAATGTTTTTCTGTCAAAAAAGTATTTTTAGTTGATGGATGGTGCTTACCAGCATTTGCCGCTTGTCCTCCCAGGGAAAGATGCACCATTTTCATCTTGGCCATGGAGCAGACTAGCAGTGCCACACTCGGTCCTTCTTCCAAATGCAAAAAGAAAATAATAAGCAAACAGCCTTTGCCACAACAGCAGGCTAGCAATTTGACTCAGCCACATGTGGATGACTCTGTTGTGGTCATTTATTGTACCTCAGACCACTCATCTTTTACCCTGATCCTTCTGGTGTAGCAACAGTCACTGTGGATCCAAGGGTTGGCCATGTCCTCTGTGGCTCTTTGGGTCCCATTAATGGCAAGGGAGAGCCATTCTTGGCAGTCCTGCTAGAGGGAACAGGGAAGGTTCCCCTTTTGTCTCAGAATCCTGTGCTCATCCCCAGTGAAGTTGCTCTTGCCCCTAGTAACACGGTTGGCCTCAATTTTCCTGTCAAAACAAAACAGAAAACCAAGCATGATTTTACTCTTCCTCAAATTTCTTTGGATAGGAGTAGTTTACTAGGTCATGTTGTAATTCAAGCTATTGATCCTTTTTGTAAAGTTGTTTTTGGGAAAAGAAAGAGGGGCATCTCCTTTCCTGAAAAAAATTCAAGATTCTGAATCTGAATAGGAAGATGCAGGGACAAATACAGTTTTTTTTGTGTG
Organism: Protopterus annectens; assembly: GCF_019279795.1. NCBI lineage: Eukaryota > Metazoa > Chordata > Ceratodontiformes > Protopteridae > Protopterus > Protopterus annectens. The sequence continues at coordinate 398,314,347 of NC_056743.1, read as the reverse complement.
CGTCAGATTTCTGATTCAGACTCAGAGGAGAGCTCAGCTTCTGATTTTTCCCTGTGGAGGTTTCTCTTTCTCTGAGATGATTGCTAGAATATGTTAGTGTTTTCAGTGGGAGACCACTGAGGTTTTTCAGTCTCTCAGAAACTACTATAAGTACAATAACCTCTCATCTGCTCTCTTTATTGACCTCTCAAAAGCTGTTGACATGGTCAATCATGCCCTTCTCATCAACATTCTAGAATCCCTTTCCTTTGACTGTCAGACTATTAAATGGTTCAGGTCCTACCTTAGCAATAGGCAACAAGCAGTTCTCTGGCAAAACAACATATCAATCCCTTCAGACAGTTACCCTCAGAGTCCCTCAAGGCTCTATTCTAGGACCACTTCTCTTTTCACTATTTATCAATAACCTCCACATAGCAATCCCTCAAGCCACCTGCATACAATACGCAGATGATTCTACACTAGTATGCACAGCAAACTCCCCTTCAGAACTACATTCTCTAACCCAGAATGTATTTAACATAGTAGAAACATGGTTTACAAATAGATGCCTCCTTCTCAATGCTAAAAAAACTAAGCTCCTTCTCTTTACACCCACCAAAAAATCCTCGCCCATAGATTTCTCAGTTTTTTCCAATAATGGCACTATTATACTTCCTGACACAACCACTAAACTGTTAGGAATAACTATTGACAATAACCTTACTTTTGACAGCCATATAAATAGCACTATCAAAACTGTCAACAGAAAAATAGGCTCCTTATATAGGATCAAACCTTTCCTAACTCCTATAGCTAGAACCACAATTGCTCACTCCCACTTAATCTCAACACTTCTGTACGCCTCACCCATATATACTAACCGAAAGAAAAATAATCTTACCAAACTAACAAATTCCTATAATAACATCGCCAGATTTGCCACTGGCAATCCCTTTAGAACCCACCACTGTCTGAATCTAAGGCAACTAGGCTGGCTTGAACTTCAAAACCAACTGATAGTATCCCAACTCACCATTGCCCACAAGATCTTCTACCAACCCAGCAGCACTCCAATACTTTCCAATCTCATCCTCCCTTATAAAAATCTGAATTCCCTGCGCTCTTCTAAGAAACTGCTTGCTTGCATATGCAAGTCTAACAACCTGGCTGGAGACTCTCTTTTTTCTAACACAGTGGGAAAAAACTGGAACCTACTGCCCGATGAACTAGCATTACTTTCTTCCTTGCCTCTCTTTAAACATAACCTCAAAAAACACCTCCAGTCACACTGGTTATGCCCCTGCAGCAACCCTGACTAATCATTTGCTTTTTACTAATTATAGCTCCTTTTACTTCTTATTCCTCCTATTCTTACTTAAATTACTAACACTCGTAATGGATTGTTACATGCTAATTACTTAAATTACTAACACTCGTAATGGATTGTTACATGCTAATTACTTAAATTACTAACACTCGTAATGGATTGTTACATGCTAATTACTTAAATTACTAACACTGTAATGGATTGTTACATGCTAATTACTTAAATTACTAACACTGTAATGGATTCTTACATGCTAATCACTTAAATTACTAACACTGGTAATGGATTGTTACATGCTAATTACTTAAATTACTAACACTCGTAATGGATTGTTACATGCTAATTACTTAAATTACTAACACTCGTAATGGATTGTTACATGCTAATTCCTTGTAAGATAGACTAACGGATGCTCCTAAATTAATATGCTGATAAACTCTATCTAGTATAAGTATTATTAGAGTAATTTCCTACTCTATATTATTATTACTTGTTGTACAGCATACTTTTTATTTCTAGGTAGTATTTCTTGTTGTACTTTTATTATAATCCTTTCTGTTAATTTTTAATTTTTAAGTTCTATAATTGCCGGAGCTTTTCTCCCCGGGCTTCTTCTGAAAATGGAAATATATCCAGTTAGACTAGCCCTGTTAACAAATGTAAAATAAAATAAATAAAAGTTACAGAAGGATTTTCCAGATCCTGTATTCCTCCTGTTCCGACTGCTTTAGAGGATGAGGGTGAGATTACAATCTGCAGTTTCATGATAGCTAGTCAGCTATTCCTAGAAAGGTGGATAAAATGTATAAAGTTCCTCAGTCTTGTAAATTATAATAGCTCTAGTTTATCCCACTGCTTCAATCCTGCATTTTCTAAGGGTGGGAAAATTGTTAGGTATGGAAAAAAGTGTATACTTCTGCAACTTTGATTTTCAGAATTTTTAATTACCAGGCTCATATGTTAAGTATGCTCTGATTAATTGTGAAAGTATGAGGAATGTTTTATCTGCAGTTTCTTCTTGTGAGGAAAAATTACTTTAAGCAACTTAGTTTATTCTATTGCACAGGTCACTACTCATTGTTTACAGTGTGTGTATGACTCTGTTGATGCTTCTTCCAGGGCTATGGTCACAGGTAGTGTTTTGAGGAGGTTTGCATGGCTGGATTCTCAGATGATGACAAACATGAGATTTTAAATTCATCCTTGGATAGCTCAGTGCAGGCTATAGGGTATCCACATTTGTCCGTGTTTAATGACTTGCTTATCTTTGCAGAGTCCTTTTCTCAATTTTTAAGAAGTTCCAAACTTTATTAACCTTTGTGATACAGTAAAAAATCAGAATAAGTAAAATCTCAAAGCATATATTTATATCAGTCAATAAAACTAAATACAACAATATATTTATTCGCCTTATGACATATTTGATAAGTGATAAAAAAACACCCCCCATTCCTTCAACTAACTATTCACAAAAATCCCCATATTAAAGCATCTCCTCTCCTCCTAATAGGTCCAGGTCTTTATTTTACATATGTATTCATGATTGCACAAGCAGTGATCATTCTTTATTCTTGTTTTGGTATAACAAGGTTTAGGACAAGTTGCACTTTTTGAGTTATAGTTGTCTAGAGCACTGCATAATTTTATTTACATTGCTAAGAATTTTATATTCTTATTTCTGTGTTCCTGATTGTAGCAAGTGTTTATGATTGAACATTTTAACTGATTTTAGAAATATGATTATCCATCCAACAAGGGATTGCTCAGGATATCTTTTTTAAATGAAGTTGTGTGTGTCTCTGTTTGAATGGTCTGAAGAAGCAGTGGTGACTCTGAAAGCACTTACCCATTTTTATGTTTAATAAAATAATTTTTTCGTGTATACATTGATAGTCGTTTTTGCATCCATGTTTAGAAGGAGTTTATTTCTTGGATACATTTGTTGCTTTTCATACTCCCACCCCTAACTGAGTGGTCTACGTTCTTTGTTTTTCTAGGTCTTTATTTCCCATGCCCAACCATTCTTCCCATCTCTTCCCAAATTTTGACTTGCTTTTCACTCCCACCTCTTTATGTTCCTCTTGCCTGGGAAATTTTTTTTATTTTTTATTTTATTTTACATTTGTTGACCGGGCTAGTCTAACTGGATATATGTCCATTTTCAGTAGAGGAGATAAGCTCCAAGACATGAATAAAATACAAATACAAATAACAAATTACAAACTACAAAATCAAAAAAAAATTGTAAGAAAAAAATAGCAAAAAAAATAGTAAAACAAATATAATAAAAATGGCCAAGCAATGGTAATATGTGTGCAGTAAGGCATAGAGGTTAGCACTGGGTTTGTAAAGAAGACAAGAGTCTTAAACAGTGCAAAAAGAAGGTACAGGGACTAATTACAGGTAAAGACAATAGTGGAGAAAGGAAGTTAGTTGTGAAGTGATTTTACAAGCATTTATTAGAACAAAAGGTATATAAAGAGAAATGAAATGATGCCTAATAGGGAGACATGAGAGATGTATAGTAAGAAGGAAGATGTAACAGTGGTAGTAAGCACAGGATAGGGAGACATGAGAGATGTATAGTAAGAAGGAAGATGTAACAGTGGTAGTAAGCACAGGATAGGAGACATGAGAGATGTATAGTAAGAAGGAAGATGTAACAGTGGTAGTAAGCACAGGATAGGGAGACATGAGAGATGTATAGTAAGAAGGAAGATGTAACAGTGGTAGTAAGCACAAGATAGGGAGACATGAGAGATGTATAGTAAGAAGGAAGATGTGACAGTGGTAGTAAGCACAAGATAGGGAGACATGAGAGATGTATAGTAAGAAGGAAGATGTGACAGTGGTAGTAAGCACAGGATAGGAGACATGAGAGATGTATAGTAAGAAGGAAGATGTAACAGTGGTAGTAAGCACAAGATAGGGAGACATGAGAGATGTATAGTAAGAAGGAAGATGTAACAGTGGTAGTAAGCACAGGATAGGGAGACATGAGAGATGTATAGTAAGAAGGAAGATGTAACAGTGGTAGTAAGCACAGGATAGGGAGACATGAGAGATGTATAGTAAGAAGGAAGATGTAACAGTGGTAGTAAGCACAAGATAGGGAGACATGAGAGATGTATAGTAAGAAGGAAGATGTAACAGTGGTAGTAAGCACAGGATAGGGAGACATGAGAGATGTATAGTAAGAAGGAAGATGTAACAGTGGTAGTAAGCACAGGATAGGGAGACATGAGAGATGTATAGTAAGAAGGAAGATGTAACAGTGGTAGTAAGCACAGGATAGGGAGACATGAGAGAAGTATAGTAAGAAGGAAGATGTAACAGTGGTAGTAAGCACAAGATAGGGAGACATGAGAGATGTATAGTAAGAAGGAAGATGTAACAGTGGTAGTAAGCACAGGATAGGGAGACATGAGAGATGTATAGTAAGAAGGAAGATGTAACAGTGGTAGTAAGCACAGGATAGGGAGACATGAGAGATGTATAGTAAGAAGGAAGATGTAACAGTGGATAGTAAGCACAGGATAGGGAGACATGAGAGATGTATAGTAAGAAGGAAGATGTAACAGTGGTAGTAAGCACAAGATAGGGAGACATGAGAGATGTATAGTAAGAAGGAAGATGTAACAGTGGTAGTAAGCACAGGATAGGGAGACATGAGAGATGTATAGTAAGAAGGAAGATGTAACAGTGGTAGTAAGCACAAGATAGGGAGACATGAGAGATGTATAGTAAGAAGGAAGATGTAACAGTGGTAGTAAGCACAAGATAGGAGACATGAGAGATGTATAGTAAGAAGGAAGATGTAACAGTGGTAGTAAGCACAGGATAGGGAGACATGAGAGATGTATAGTAAGAAGGAAGATGTGACAGTGGTAGTAAGCACAGGATAGGGAGACATGAGAGATGTATAGTAAGAAGGAAGATGTAACAGTGGTAGTAAGCCCAGGATAGGATGACATGAGAGATGTATAGTAAGAAGGAAGATGTAACAGTGGTAGTAAGCACAGGATAGGGAGACATGAGAGATGTATAGTAAGAAGGAAGATGTAACAGTGGTAGTAAGCACAGGATAGGGAGACATGAGAGATGTATAGTAAGAAGGAAGATGTAACAGTGGTAGTAAGCACAGGATAGGGAGACATGAGAGATGTATAGTAAGAAGGAAGATGGAACAGTGGATAGTAAGCACAAGATAGGGAGACATGAGAGATGTATAGTAAGAAGGAAGATGTGACAGTGGTAGTAAGCACAAGATAGGGAGACATGAGAGATGTATAGTAAGAAGGAAGATGTAACAGTGGTAGTAAGCACAGGATAGGGAGACATGAGAGATGTATAGTAAGAAGGAAGATGTAACAGTGGATAGTAAGCACAAGATAGGCAAGGTCAAGTATAAAGAGATAGATGGCTAGTCTGGTTTGGTGCAGGGGCAGAGCCAGTATGATTTGAGGTCAAGTTTAAGTCTATTTTTGAAGAGTGATAAGGAAGTAAGTGAGGAGAGGTCATTAGGGAGAAGATTCCAGGATTTACCTACAGTATAAGAGAAGAGAGAATCCCCAGCCCTGTTATTAGATTTGGAGGTGTGTACAAGAAGTTTGTGTGAGGAGCGTAGAGACTTCAGATTTTTATAGGGGGTAATGAGGCTAGATAAACTAGGAGTATTAGAAGGTTTGTAAAGAATGTTGTGGGCAATGGTTAGTTGGTGAAATTTAATCAGGTGTTGTAGTTCTAACCATCCTAGCTGATTTAGATTTATACAATGGTGTGTTCTAAATGGGTTTCCTGTTGCAAATCTTGCAATCTTATTATAGGATGATTCCAATTTGCTGAAGACAGTCTTGGATAGATTAGTAAAAATAGGAGAAGCGTAAAGAAGTGTAGAGATCAAATGAGTGTGAGCTATAGTAATTTTGGCAGTAGGAGAAAGGAAGGGTTTAATCCTATAGAGAGTTCTGATTTTTTTGTTGACCGTCTTTATAGTATTGTTGATATGGATGTCAAAGTTCAGATTATTGTCGATGGTGACACCTAGAAGTTTAGTGGTAAAGTCTGGAGATATTATGGTACCATTGGTGGATGTCACAGAGAAATGAAGAGGAGAGGACTTTTGAGTAGGAGTGAAGAGGAGGAGTTTGGTTTTCTTTGGGTTCAGAAAAAGGCAACGCTGAGTGAACCATTGTTCTACTATGTTGAATACCTTCTGGGTGAGAGAGTGAAGGTCTTGGGAGGATGTGGCTGAGCACAGTAGTGTGGAGTCGTCAGCATATTGTATGCAAGTGGCTTGGGGGATAGCTAGATGAAGGTCATTTATAAATATGGAGAAGAGAATAGGTCCTAGTATGGACCCCTGGGGGATGCGTATGGTAATGGGTAGATAGGTGGATAGAGTGTTATGCCATAGTACTGCTTGCTGCCGTTTGTCAAGGTAGGATTGGAACCATTTTATGGAAAATGGGTCTAACGACAGAGATTTTAGTATGTTTATGAGAATCTGGTGGTTTACCATGTCAAATGCTTTAGACAGGTCGATAAATAGAGCAGAAGAAAGATTATTTAGGTTTTGTTGTTTGTTGATGTAATCAGTAAAGGAAAGGAGGGCAGTGGTAGTGCTGTGTGAGGGTCTGAAACCATGTTGACAGTTGGAAAGTAAACTGTTTTCAATTAAGTGGTGGAGTAATTGCCTGTGGATACATTTCTCCATAATCTTAGCTAATGGAGAGAGTAGGGCAATAGTTTGATAGCTCAATGGAGTGTCCTCCTTTATGCAGGGGGATAACTGGGAGACTTTCCATAAGGTGGGGATGTGACCTTCGCTTATAGTTCTATTTATCAATATGGAAATAGGGTAGGCAATAGCATTGGAGGATAACTTGAAATTCAGAAGGCAGTTGGTCTGCTGAAGGAGAGCATGGTTTCAGTTTATTCAAAAGGATTTGAATAAGTTTGGTTGGGACTGGTTGGAACTGAAAAGGAGGGGGGGTTGAGGTGTAAGAAGGTAGTGTGAAGGTATTAGGTGATAGTTGACTAGCTAATGTTTGGATAGTATCTGTAAAGAAGATGTTGAAGGTATTAGCTGTATGGATAGGGGTTTTTTTGGTCTGTATTTTGGGGGTTAGGTGTAGTGGATTGACCTGGGTGGAGTAACTGCTTAATGCTAGCCCAGAATTTTTGTGGTTTGTTGGGATTAGGTTGTTGAAATTGTAAGTAATATTTTTTTATCATTAAGTATGGCCTTCTTAGTGTCATTTCTAAGTTGTCTAAAGGTTTGTTGATCAACAGGGTTTTTAGTCATTCTCCATTTGGCCCAATATTTATTTCTGAGTTGAATTTTATGTTTGGTTTCATTGGATAGCCATGGGGCAGAGATGGCTTTAATTCTAATAGATCTGGTTGGAGTGTGATGATTGAGAATAGAAAGGAAGGTAGTATTAAAGAAATTAACGGCTTCATCTAAAGGGAGGCATTTTAAGGGAACCCAATTGCATGCTCTTAGTTCCATTTGAAACAAATCAGGGTTAAATTCCTTTTTGGATCTAATACTTCTGATAGAAGTTAGAATAGGAGTGTTGGTTTTATGCCTGATGAAGTAGGTAAGTAAGTATATCAGGGGGGGGGGGTTCCAGAATTATAGTAGTGAGTGTGATTGTTTATAAGAATCCAGTCTAGTATGCTAGCTTTCTTGTTAGCTTTATTTATTCTGGTGGGTGAGGTAATGGTTTGAGAAAAACCATGTAGGTTAATGTGGGAGGTAGGAAGGCTAGTACAATAGGAATTCCAATCCAATTTTATATCGCCTAGGATTATGGTTTCTTGAGGCAGGTGTTGGGACAGCCAGGAAAGGATATTTTCCATGGTGGCTATGTTATTTCCAGGGGGCAGATAGATACAGATAATGTAGATTGAATTGGCATTGTTAAGTTCAAGTTTAGAGATGAGAATTTCAGTATGGGAATCTAGAGGTAGATTACAGTTGTATGTGGTTAATTGTAATCCAGATTTGAATAAAATAGCAACCCCTCCACCTTTCTTAGCTACTCTATCAATTCTTAGCATATTATATCCAGGTGGGATAATTTCATTATCCTTGATACTAGGTTTTAGCCATGTTTCTGTTAGGCAGATGATGTCAAAGGAGTGTACTTGTAGGAGAGCATGGAGTTGAGTTACTTTGTTGTTAATACTACGTATATTTAGATGAGCTAGTAGGAGGGAGTTAGGTGGTTTAGTGAGGGGGTAATTGGTTGATTGATTTTGTTTTTGGAGAGAGGTAGAGGTTGCTATAGGGCCTGGGTTAGGATGAATATCACCGTCCTTTAATGAGAGGAGTTGTCTTAGATAGCTTAGGTTAGGGAGCTTGCTGTATGGAAATAATCTCTTGAGATGTAGTGAATTATATTTAATATGTAGTGTTCTATGATACTTAGCAAGTAGGTAGCTGGGTGAGCATATTATGTTTGCATGGTTATGTAAGTATGGTAAGGGTTGAGAGTTAGTATGTTGGTTGGGGTAGTCAGTGTATGGATAATATAGGGTGTTCATATGAGGAGAGTAAATAGGCAAAGGTTAAAAGTGGTAGTTGTACAAGAGTAAAGCAGAGTGGAATCTGAGAAGGGATGGTAGGAGTAGCCATTGGAAAGGATTGGATATTTGTTAGAAATATATTTAGAGATGGAAGTGTTTAAGCTGAGAGTGTGTAGAGATATGAGGGTGTGGTGAGTATGGAGTGGAGTGGTAAAGAGATGGGAAGATAAGAGAAAAATTGGCCAATTGGAAATGTGTAGAGGTTAATGAGAAGAGGAAGGGGTGTGGTTAGAAAGTATAAGCGTAGGACCCCTGGGGGTGGGTGGGAATTGGGGGTAAGGAGAGGAGTGGAGTGAGCCCACAGGGCGAACGGAGCGGGTAGAAACAAAGAGAAAGGAAGAAGGCAAGACTGAGAAGAAACAATCAGTGATTAGGTAAGTGAGATCAGAGATAAGGAAAGTAAGGAGGATGTAGCACTCGTTTGGTGTAATTGTTAGTAAGGTAAGAACAGAGACGGTCAGAGAGATAGGAGGCTAGTGGCAGGGAATTAATGGGTCCTTAGGAGAGGATTCAATATATGGTAACTTAGGGGATAGGTGGATACTTAAGCAAGATAGGTATGTGCTGCCATGTAGTGAAGAAACAGTAGAAGAAAAGAGCACTTAGAGCAGAGTAGGGAAAGGTAATAGGTACTGTAAGCACCTAATAACGGGATAAAAAGAAGTTCACAGAAGGCTGCTAGCACTGGAACGCAGGGGTAAATACAACATAGACTGGTTACAATGATTTGCCCTGGAATACATACACTTTAGGTCGATATCATTGGACAAGCAAAGGAAGTTGAGAGAACAGTGGAGGATTCCTGCATAGAGCTTCTTTTTCTGTCTGGAAGCCAGGAAAATCAGGAATGGTGGGAGGCTTAGGTTAGGTTATGCACTGTAGACGAACTGTAAGAAAAAGGGACAAAAATAAAGTGTTAGCAGGATAATTGTAAGGGGGTAGCAAGTTAAATGATTCAGGAAAGCATACTAAAAATAGGTAGTGGACTGACCTAGAGGACAGTGTGAGTTGAGGGTAAGTGGGAGATACTAGGATGTGGAAGATGAGATGAGGGTGAGTGAGAGTACTAACATAGGAATGCTAGGGAGGCTTAGGATACTATATAATTTATGCAACAGATACACAGGAGTGAAACAGTCAACAAGTTACATTCACAGAGCAGGAAAATTAATTAGCAGCAGACATTTTCAAAGTAGTAAAATAAGAAAAAATATCTTAGTCTATTATGCTATATGAGTTGCAGGCATATATTAACATAAAAGTATTGCATTTACAGTCTAATGAATTATACACGTTAGTATAAAAAAAAAAGTAGGTAGTACTCAACACCAGTACATTTAATATACTTCTTGGCAGTTGGGCTTAGATTAGATAGTATTCAGTTTTAGTAGGATATACTGCACATTGGTGTAAGCATTGTAACAGTACTTTCCCTATTGTTGTACCCTCAACATGTGCAGACAGTTTGTTGCACTTGACCGCAATTACTATTGCTCCTGTTTAAGCTAGGGTGCCGACCTTTAAATGATGCTTATACTGAATCAGTAGCTAAGATCAGGCAGTATGTGTGGGCAAATATTGCCTGTTAGCAATCAAATTAATTGCAAAACAGAAAAATAGTCTGATACTCACTGTATCTGAGATGCATGTGCTTTAGCAAAGTCTCCTTGTAAGGAATGAGCTTTGTAAGGAGCGTTTCAAAGGTTTGGCTAAGTTAGCAAGGTAATATTGATAGAATGTATCAAATGTTTCAATTGTCTCAATTGTAACAAAAAACTTTAGTATTGGGGGGGCTTGGGGCCTGAGAAACACCACAACTCATGAGCGGACACTCAGCAGTGGCCAACTCCCACCATGTACTTTGAGCAGGATTGCATTTAGCTGCTATTTAGCACGGATAATGTGCACGGACTGGGCGCCACAACCACGTGTGTTGAAATGGCTGGGCAGTTAACAAGCCAAGGCACAACCACTGGTAGAGTGGACGCAGTCAGTTAAGCCTCAAAAACAAATTTAAGGCAAGGCTCAACGGCTCGTAGAGCGGACTCCAACAGTGTAAAATGGCCGAGCAGTTCACAAAGCACAGCACTTTCAATTTAGAATTACACGTTAATCTCACACAAACCCTTTAAATAGCAGAGCAAGATATTAAAGAATATTGTAGCCATAACCCAGGCAAGACCTGTTAGGATATGACCAATTTAAGTACAGCAAAGGCACAGTCACTCGTAGAGCAGACACAGACAGATTTACCAGCTATTCAGAATAAAAGTAAAGGCACAAACTGCTCAAAGAGCGGACAAAGAGCTTATGTTACCGGGCAGTTCACTCAGCATTACTAAAACAAAAGAATAGTTAGTTGTTGAGCACGGCCGCTGGTAGAGCAGACACAGACAGTTTTATAAGCTATAAAGATTAAAAGCAAAAGGCACAAACCGCTCAAAGAGCGGACACAAAGCTTATGTTACCAGGCAGTACATTCAGCACTACTAAAGCAGAAGAATTGTTACTAGTTGAGCACACACAACCTCGTAGGCAGCAGTGCCGATTTAGTATACACTAAAACAGATTACCCAGGCAAGACACACTATTAGTTGTTCGTAGTATGTACAGCTACACATAAAGGATTAATTAATACATATGCAAAAGGCTAGCGTAGGTACTTATGTCTTATTTTGACTAGCAAGGATGCAAAAATAGCACTTTCCCACGAGCAGGGCCAGCAGCCTAAGGCAGAAACAGGACTGAAAGGGGGGAAAGCCTAGTCAAAGATGGCACCACAAACACTGGCTTCCCTAAATAGATTTAGTGGAAGGTGAGGCAGGTAGGAGAGAGTGGGAGGAGAAAAGCAGGAAGTGAGGAAGTTAGATAGATGTAGGTGGATAGAAAGGAAGTAGAGGAGTGGTCTGCAAGCAGGAGGGGGGAGGGGTGTAGACAATGGAGACACCAACTCAAAAAAGGGACCCAAAGAGAAAGGAAGAAGGCAAGACTAAGAAGAAACAATCAGTGACTAGGTAAGTGAGATCAGAGATAAGGAAAGTAAGGAGGATGTAGCACTTGTTTGGTGTAACTGTTAGTAAGGTATGAACCGAGAGGGTCAGAGAGATAGGAGGCTAGTGGCAGGGAATTAATGGGTCCTTAGGAGAGGATTCAATATATGGTAACTTATATATAATATAATAATATATGGAAATCTTTCTTTTTCCATCTCCTTGTCAGTGTTTTTTTCGTTATGGTCATCAACAGTCCTACCCTGTCTTTTTGCCCTCTTTGCACATCTTTTGAGTATCACAACAGCCATAGTTTCTTTGTTAACATTACATTTCATTATTGTTTCTCCTTTATTAGCTCTGCTAATTCCTTCTTAAAGTAATATAACTTCTCACAGTCCCAAAATATGTGTATCAATGTACCTCTTACCTTCCTACATCTCCAGAATCTATCATCTCCCCAAGAACATCTTTATTACTCTCACTGGTGTATAGATGTTTTTGTGTAGACATTTCTATGCAAAGATAGAAAACCTTCTTATCTTGGCCACATATCTAGGTAGCTGCTGCAACATTTCTTTCCACATTTCCCCTGTTATAGCCTCTTCTGATTCCATTTTCCACCTCCACTTACATCCTGGTTTCCTGTCTAGCCTTATTCCCAATCCACTCTTTCTCCTTCAATGTAGTCTTATGTCAAAATGTTTTTGAAATGGATTTTGCAAAAGAGGCTTCCAAGAAAAATGGTAACCCCTCCTTGGGATCTTAATTTTGTGTTAGAGAAGGTAACACTTACTTCATTTGAACCAGCGAATCTGTCTGTTCTGAGGTTCTTAACATGGAAAACAGTTTTACTGATTGCTCTGACCTCTGCAAGAAGAGTATCTGAGTTGTAAGCTCTTATAATGAGTCAGCCCTACCTCATTTCCCATAGGAATAGGTTTTCTTTGAGAACTAATCTTTCTTTTATGCCTAAAGTGGCACTCAAGTTTACTCTAAATCAAACTGTCCACATCTCTTTTTCTTTCCTAAACCTAAAAATGAGGGAGAGAGGATGCTCCATATCTTGGATGCCCTTGGCAGAACTTTGATCAATTGTTCATTTCTTGTGATGGTAAGAAGACGGGACAACCTGTGTCAAAACACAGGGTTAAGGCCCACTGTACCAGGGCCTTTGCTTCATCTGTGGCGTTTTGGAATTGGTCGAGTTCTAGAAATATTCTAGAAGCTGCTACTTGGTCCTCTGTACATACTGTTAAACAACACTATAAGCTTGATACCTTCTCTAGGTCCAGATCAGGGTTTGCTAAGATGATACTCTGGGGGCTCCTGGATTCTTCTCCTACCACTTCCCAAATGTAGTTATCTAGGGTGATCTACCTGAATAGCCAAGGATACTGCAGCAGTGATGATGATGAGCATAGTACAGTTGTGTAAGTAAGAATTACCATAGCAAAGTCTACCTCTAACGCAGTTAGCTGAGAGAATTGCTTTAAACATTGACTAGCTATGGTACCAATTATATAAGAAATGAGAAAGTACACTTGTTAAAGTAAACTTGCTGCAGTTGTCTTAGCTATATGGGTTATATCCTGTCAAGAATATAACATCTGGCCAGCTTCTAAAGCTTCAGGGCACCTTCCACCTGTCCAGATTGTCAGGCAACTTGATCTGAGCTAACTGAAAGATCGGTTTGGGCAGGTTGGGCCCTGAAAGGACAGTACTAAGAACAACACAAAAATAAATGTCTACACCCTGGCAAAACATTAGCTTTATCTCAAGCTGTGTTAGTAGTAGGATTTGGCACAGCTTTGCCCAGGTAATAAGCCAAGCACAAAAATGCTCTTTATAATCCTTTCTTTTCACCTTGCACAGGCATGATATCAGTAACTACTTTGATTCTTTTTATATTTGGCTGTACTCGTACAGGTATTACTTAGTCACCCAGACTTTGAGATTTTCAAGAGAGCTCCAAAATAAAGAAAGTTAGTCACCAGTTTAGCCAGAAATGTTTTGCTGCCAAAGTGCGCTTCTTCAGTGACTTATAAATGCCAGTTTGCTAGGCCAATACGTTTCCATTGGAAAAAATCTTTTTCTGATAAAAACTTGCATTATTTTTTGGTTTACTATCAGATGTTCGAATCGAACTCCGTCGACTGCACTTTTGTCGAACATGGAAATTCGAAAACCGTAATGTCGAACACCAAATGCCAACCTAGGAATGGTTTTACCATGGGTCGAGATAGGTGTTCACTGTTACAGCCGAACTACAAACCTCTCCCCATCTCGACCCATGTTAAAACCCATTCCTAGGTTGGCTTTTGGTGTTCGACATTACTGTTTTCGAATTTCCGTGTTCGACAAAAGTGCAGTCGACAGAGTTCAATTCAAACATCTGATAGTAAACCTATTTTTTCTAAAACGTGTTGCTAGGAAACTGCATTTACAGACTGTAATTGCATTTCTAAGGGGGTTTGTATGTAAATGCTTAGAATTTTTTGTGTGAAAAAATTTGTTTTTGACAGAATTTTCTTATAGGTTGTGTAGGTATGTGTTTTTTGTGTCAGGTTGTTGTGCTTGTGGGGGCTGTCAGTTATTTACTTACTTCAGTTCCACTTGTTCTTTATTTTTACCATCTCAAACAGGATCCCCTGCCTGTCTTCAAGGTGTCATTCTCAGCTGTAAAGCAGTTGCCAGTTTCTATGGTGTTAAATTCTCTTGTCCACAAGAAAAAAGTTGTTAGAGAGTTGGTGGGAGTCAAGATGGCTCCTGTTGTGTCTCGGACACTAAGCCACTAAGGACTGAGGGATAGAGATGCTCTGTGGCTGTAGTAATCCCTTTGCTGGGCAAGGGAGAATCACTTTCATCAGTGTCAGGTGAAGGTCTTTCAGTTAGCTGAGATTGGAATCCTGAATCTGTGATGAGTTTGCCTACCAAATCAGTTATTTCTAGGGAGTTTCCCAGGAAATGTGATCACAATGAGAAAATCTTGCCTTCCCCTGTTTCTGTTGACATGGAAAGTTTGCTGGGAATTACAAAGAAGCTCATTTCTGTCATTTCCTTGCCTATGCTTCAGGCAAGAGAAGAAAACAGGTCCATCTCTCTCTGACTTGGATTGCCAGAAGAGCAGGGATTGCTGGGGGTATGGTGGCACTTCAGAAATGTATTTTCCATGCGACCATTATCATACTGTGGGACATATGGTTTCAGATTTCTGATTAGAAGATTTTTCTTTTTCTGAGACTGTATCTGTGAAATGGATTTTAAATGTAATTCAGCAGGGATGCATTTGGCAATGGGGAATTATTCACTCCCTTTCTGGGGGTCTCCTCCTTGCCTAGTGAACCAAGTCTCCTTGCTTCCTCCCATTTTGCATTGAAATGCTTGCACAGAGGAGTAATACAACTAGTTTCTTCCTGCCTGATGAGTAAGGACATTTATTCAATAATTTTTCTGGTACCAAATAAGGAAGAATCCTGGAGGCCTGTGCTGGGTGTTTCCTTTCTGTGTAGTTGTTAACACCAATGCATCTTTTTTGCTCAGTACTTTTATTGCTTGCTCCAGCTGCCTTCTGTCAATGTTTCTATTGAAACATGTCTGTTTCAATATTCCATGGACAATATCCATAGTATCTTTAAGTTTTAATTATTCAGATAGGTTTACTATCTATCGTTGTGTATTGTCGTATATATGTCATTATTGTAGAGGTGCAGTGTGTTTAGCTAGTTATTTCAGCCACTGCTGGCACCTTGTAATAAGTAATGCCTGACCATCACCTGAATAACAGAGACTACCTTATAACACTCACCAGAAAGCACATTTTGGATCTGTAATGAAAGCCTGAGAGGATCATAATGGATATCCTTATAGTCTGGATACAGCATAGGACATCACTCCTAAAGCTTGATGATGCTGTATTAAATAATACACATTTTGGTACTCTCCCACTGTATATTACCAAACCTCAACTAGATGTCATTATTTACAACTCTTGAACAAATTTTCTTGAAAATATTTTAAATGGGGTTATCTTTCAAATCAGATTTCTTTGTAACATTAATAATAAGCTAAACCAGATTTTTACAATTCTGAAAACGTGGATACTTTTCTATAAGCAGTGTACTTTGAAAGCTAAAATGGTGATACTATTTAAAGATCAAGATATGACAGCAATAGTGAACATAATGAATGATATGATGACAAAACACTGTGATGGAATGTCATATGCAAATTGTAGAACAAAAAAGTGACTGGCACCAGCAAACGTGGAGGCAGTACATATAAAAATATCCTTAGGATAAAACAGAGCTGAAAATGCTGATCAAAGAATATGTATGAGAATAATCTGTTTACAGAGGTGATACTTACTACATTTTTATCTCTAACTAAAACAAAAACTAGAACATAGGACTGTAGCTTATTGTCAAAGGAGGGAAATATTTAAGGCTGCACATGGTGGGGATAGTAATACCATTGCTTTCTCACAGCACTTGGTTTTCTAATTTGATTTACAGCCATAATGCCTCCTTTGTGGCCTTTGCATTGCATCAACCTGAAAATCTCTTCCACTTGGTTTTCTTGCATGTCTTACAAAATAGGTGCCTAAAAGGTATCACATTTGAATCATCCAGGTAGTCATAGATTCATAGATAGGTACTAGGCTATTGGCCCAAGGACCAACCAAGCCTAGCCAACAAGGTTCCCTGGCTTACGCCACCCAAGAAAGTTATTTTCCTATGCCCCTGTTGAGCAGAGCCACCGAAGTGATCCCCGGGGTGTATTTACTATTTCCCATCCACTTATCAAGATTTTTCTTGAAGATTGCTAATGAGAAACTTTGCTTGACATAGATGGGTAGCTTGTTCCAGAGTATGGGAAGTCTCTGGGACAGGAATCTATCCCTCCAGCATGTCCTGTTTATTGTGGTGACAAGGTTTAGGTCCCTAGAGCATGTAGCTCGGAGGGATTGGGATTTCTTTAGGTGTAGCATGTCCAACAGCTCTGGGTTTGACATAGCTTTATATGTTAGGCAGAGATCACCTTAGAGTAGGCGATATGCTACGGAGTAAAGCTGGAGATTTTTTTTGAGACGGTCAGTGCAGGGCATCTGTTTGAGGCCAGTAATCCTCTTTGTGAGGTACTTCTGTGACCTTTCCAGCTGCTGCAGATGTCTTGTGAGGTACATTCCAAAAGGGACATTGTATTCTATAATGGGTCTAATGAGTGTCGAGTAGAGGGGAACAATGACCTATTTTTTTCTTAGATGAGAACCCTTTTGTAATGAGGTGTGCCACGTAGAAGGATTTCCTGACTACTGTGGCGATGTGATTATCAAAGGAGAGACTACTGCCCACCTGGGTCCCCAGGTCTCTTATCACACATTTGGTGTTAAGTAGATTGCTGCCTATATGGTAGCTCATGGGTACAGAGTTTTTACCAAAGGGGATGATAATGCACTTTTTGGCATTGAGCTTGAGGCCATGGCTCTGACACCAGGCATCTGTCTCAGTGAGGCCCTTCTGTAGAATGTCCTCATCATTTGGGGACTCGACTATGGCTCCTAGTTTGCAGTCATCTGCTAACTTTGTTAGCCAGAGGCCTTCTGTATTAGCCTGTACTTCAGATAAGTAGATATCAAACAGGAGAGGTCCCAGGACTGAACCCTGTGGTACTCCACTTGTCACTGGTTTGAAGTCAGATTTGGAGTCTGCAACTTTTACAATGTGCGTTCTGTCAGTGAGCCAGTTTCCAACCCATCTTGTGACGTAGGGATTTATACCTAGTTTAGTGAGTTTAGCTATAATTCCAGAATGGGGGATGGTGCTGAAAGCCTTGGCGAGGTCAAGATAGGCTGTGTGAACCACCTTACTCTCTTCTGTGGCTTTGGTGACTGCCTCAAAGAAGTTGATCAGATTCAGAAGGCATGATCTGCCTTTCACAAACCCGAACTGGGTGGGGTCCA